>NC_142344.1:46233247-46533247 GCF_054954075.1 Amborella trichopoda | reverse complement strand
ACAGAAAAGGAACCTTCAATATCTGAACTTAAATGTGAAATCAATGAAGTTAGAAATGAGTTGATAGCTCTGAAATCTAGGGTACAAATTTTAGAATTAACCCAGAATCCTATCAACGAAGCAATTGAAGAAAAACATATCGAAGGTGAATTTGATAATCTGATCACTGAGTATAATATTCCTATACCACCTGAGGTTGAAGACACTCTTCCTAAACCTGAAACCTCCAAAGATGGAATGAATATAATTGAAAAAGTCCAAAAATGTAAATATGTAAACCTTGTAGACAAATTATAACTCAAAAATGGCTTACGGATATCAAAATCGTAGTCCAAAAGGAATACAGTTTCCAAACTACCGCCCTGATTGATTCAGGAGCAGACCTAAACTGTATTAATGAAGGATTAGTACCAACTAAATACTTCAGTAAGACTACCCAAATTCTTAATACTGCAGATGGCAGCAAAATTCTAATAAATAACAGAGAAAATTCTCTGACTATAATAAGAAGAGTTTAAAAAGAAACTTTCACTTATATTTTATAGCCTTATATCAGGTCCCATGGATTTTAAAATGGGAGTACCAAGTCTCAGCAGATGATATGGACATATATGATTTTATCCCCGAACTACTAAGATAAATCCATATCAAATGGTAGGATAGTTACAAAAACGACTCCTTAATTTGATCTTATACCCCTCAATACTGGCTATTTCATCCTCCAAAATATTATGAATGTATCATTAGCATGTTATTCAACGAGCCTGTTTTGAATGAATATGTATTGGATACCACAGTCAAAGCATATTTGTAGGGACTGTTTCGAGTCAAAGCAATAATTAACGGCCATGAAAATAGTTTATTAGCCCAATCATCTCCATTCATTGGGTTATAAACTTCGGGTTCCTCACTTTGAGAGGAAGTGGACATTTGCTCTTCATTATTTTCTAGGGCTTCCTAGAGCTTTAGTTTAATCTCTTCTTTAGTCATTTTGGGGTTTTGTTGCTATAGAATTGCAACATAATATGAGATATCCATCTTTTGAGGTGGTGTGGAAGATATGGATTTCATTTTGATTTTATTTGGATTTAAGGAGTCGTTTTTGTAAATATCCCACCATTTGATATAGATTTGTCTTAGTAGTTCGGGGATATAATCATATCTGTCCATATCATCTGTTGAGACTTGGTACTCCCATTTTAATATCTATGGGACCTGATATAAGGCCAAAAAATATAAGTGAAAGTTTCTTTTTAAACTCTTCTTATTATAGTCAGAGAATTTTCTTTGTGATATTTGTAGTTCATTTGGGAGTATTCGGTTTGTGGATCCCCATATGGAGAACCAATTTTTAAACCAATTTGGAAAATCATCTGGTTCAGTTATTTTGAACTGAATATACCAGCTATGAGAATTTTTTGTATTCTGGTATGCAAAGACTTCATCCCAAGCCTTTATATATTCGTAGTAGTGGTAAGACCTAATTTTAAATCCTTTTGTATTTATGATCCTTGGCTTTAAACGATCGAGTCCCCATTCTTTGTAGGTAATAACCTTTTTGATTTGAAATTTTCAATATGCTAGTTCATTATCGTTATTTCTAGAATGGTGAACTATAAAAACTGATCCTGATTCTATCAGGATACATTCGTACCATTCTCTGCATCTGTCTCCATTATTAGGATGTATATGCTGCCTGAGGTATAAAGTAGCTATTTTAGTCGGAGTTCTTGATTGATGCTCATTTTCAATGATCATCAAGGGAATATATGCTGTCTCTAAATATATTGACTTTGTATTAGGAGTTTGAGTGCTTATTAGAGTTTGGAGAGAAGATATATCAATATCTCGTATTTGCCTCCTTATTAAAGGTGTTGATGGGGATGCCAGGAACGATCATGGACTTTTTGTTGACTCCTTCTTGCATCCTGCAAAAATTCTCGGGTCAAGAAGTCAGGCAAATAATTGGTATTACCATTAATGTGTTTAATAGTAAATTCAAAAGTAGAAAGAATACCTTGCCATCACGTGAAGATTTGTTTGGCTACAAGATTTTTGACATCTTTTTGGAGGATATCCTTGGTTGCTTTACAATCAGTTCTTATAAGAAATGTTTGGTTAAACAAATTACTTTAGAATTTTGTGATAGTATGAACAATTACCAATATTTCTTTTTTTACTGTTGAATTATTTTGTTGAGCAGGGTTCCAAATTTTAGAGGTAAAATGGACCAACAGCTCTTGATTATTAACCGATTCAAATGAATAATAGGGTGCTTGAAATCTGTAAAAAAGAAATAAAAGAATTGTTAGACAAAAAACTCATCAGAAAAAGTTCCTCACCATGGAGCTGTTCTGCCTTTTATGTTGAAAAGGCCTCTGAAATAGAAAGAGGGGCTCCAAGATTGGTTATAAATTACAAACCACTTAACAAAATTTTAAGGTAGATTAGATATCCAATACCAAATAAGAGAGATCTTTTAGATAGATTAGTCAATGCCTGTATATTCTCAAAATTTGATCTCAAATCAGGTTATTGGCAAATACAAATTGCCGAAAAAGAAAAATACAAATTGCCGAAAAAGATAAATACAAAACTGCCTTAATGTCCCATTCGGACAATTCGAATGGAATGTTATGCGATTTGGATTAAAAAAATGCACCATCAGAATTTCAAAATATTACTGTGTTCAATAGTAAATTCAAAAGCAGAAAGAATACCTTACCATCGTGCGAAGATTTGTTTGCCTACAAGATTTTTGACATCATTTTGGAGGATATCCTTGGCTGCTTTACAATCAGTTCTTATAAGAAATGTTTGGTTAAGCAAATCACTTTGGAATTTTGTGATAGCATGAATAATTGCCAATATTTCTTTTTTTTACTATTGAATAATTTTGTTGAGCATGGTTCCAAATTTTAGAGGTAAAATAGACCAATTGCTCTTGATTATTAACCTTTTGTTTTAACACAACACCAAGTCCAATTTCTGAAGCATCAGTTTCTACTATTTTAAATGCTGTTGGGCTTGAGAGGGCTAGACATGGCAATTCTTTAGCTTTCATTTTAATTTTTCTGACTGCCTTGGTATGGTCTTCTGTCCATTCTGGAAGATTCTTTTTTAACCTTTGAAATAGGGGCTTTGCATCTAAAGCCAGATCTTTATAAAAATCCGAAATATAATTTAAACAACCAAATAATCTTTGTAGTTCTGTTTTTTCTGTAATTATATCTGGAAATTTGGATGCAAACTCTATAGCTCTATCAATTGGAACAATCCTTCCTTGGAAACTATTATACCCTAAAAACCTAATTTTGTTTGAAAAAGATTTATTTTTTTTGCTGAAACTATATATATATATATATATATATATATATATATATATATATAGGTAGTGATTTCTGTTGTAATTGGGGTTGATTGAGTAATGAAATGTCACTGTTTCTCAAAGAAAAAAAAGAAAAAAAAAAGGGATCTGGTTTTGACAAAATATGTGCGTCTCCTATGCATTAGATTTAGACATCCACCTTAGATATAGACATCACAGGTGGTGTCTCCACCAAAGTGTACGGTGAGAGAAAATTTTAAAAAATATTATTCTTCTTTTTTTTTAAAAAACAAAAAACGTCTAAGATTGATCATCACCACTAGAGACTAGCAAAGGGATTTTAGGGGGCAAACCCACATGGGTCGACTGACTCAACAAATACTTTTCTGAGACTGGCTCACCAATCACATTTTCGAACGTGTCTTTAATCTCTCGGTTGTAAAAAAAAAAGGGAAAAAAAACTGAGAACTCTATAATTATAAGCCCGTACGATTTTTACATTAGAGCAAACCTTACTGCCCTTATTGTAAACCCATGTGGATAAATCACAGAAATACAAGTCCATATCAAAACTTCGTATTCCTTGTGCTTTTATTTTCCATGTTTAAAGTTGAATAAAAATAAAAATAAATAAAATAAAATAAATAAAAAAATTTGCTTTTATTTCCCCAACTCCCAAGTCCACTGCATAAGATCCAAATACTACTGCACAAATTTGCACCACTCCCATTCTTTAAAGAAGTTCATTTCAGTTTAGAAGTTAGTTTCTGGTAAAAATTAAAGGTGCTGAGGTGGTTATTGAGGACAAGCACAATCTGGACTAATCAATCTTATGGGATTTTGGCTCTCATAGAGATGAGTCCTAATCAATGTTTGAAAGAACGTCGATTTGGATTGAAACTGGCTAATCTGGATTGACAATCGTCTGGGACGAATGGATTCCCATGAGAGATACAAAACCAGCTAGATCCCCGTTGACACATCTCTTTTTTTCAAAGAACATGACCAAAACTAGGTCCACTTTTTTTTTTTGAGCTTTTTTTTAATTTTTAATGCTCTGTTCCATAGACCGCCAATTGGATCACTGATCCATAGAACCAGATTTACAATTTAGACTCATGATCGTACTGTTCCGTTAAGAAAAAAGAGCAAAGAATATTTTAGTATTGGCTGCATATGTATAAGGAAAATGGTTTGATAGGGCTGCAACCTAAGTAAATCCTCACATTATAACTCATAAAAAATTGGAAGTCAAGCATGGGAAAACCTTACAGCGATCATCTCGACTTGAATATTATGGTTTTGAAAAAAAAAAAAAATTTCAAACTCTAAAAATGACGTATATTGTAAAAAACTATCTAGACCGTCCATTTTGCTTTAAAAATAAATACTCAAAGATCCACGAGTTATTTACTTTTCTTTTAGTTTCAAATTTTATTATCGATATTGGAAATTGATTTTAGAGCTACCATTGAGATTTTCATCCCCAAAAGTACTTTCCAAATAAGGAATTGAGGTGTGGCTTTATTTTGCTTTCGTAAACCCTAAGCCTTATAGAAACCTCATCCTACTTTTAAAGAAACTTTGTAATGCTACCATCTCGTCAAAAGCAGTACGCGGATTAGATGGGGTTGGGTTTTGATTCAAGCTTGATCGTCCCTCCCATACTACATTTGAGTATTCAACAAATGAATGCAGTTTGTGTAACTCCCTTCTTCATGCCCTAAGAATCGCCATGAGAGAAACTCCGATCAGCTCTTCATTTTTTTTTTTTTTTTTTTTCAAAAAGGTAAGTCCAAGTGAAATTAAAAACAACTCTTTACTGCGATCGCCTTATCCGAAAGATTACAGAACGCGTAGCTAGTGAATCAACATTCTACACCTAGTACCAAAAACTAGTGCAGAAGAACAACCGTTAAAAGTAAATTCCAAGGTCCTAATGAAGCTTGCACCAAAGTCTAAAATCTCAATAATCTTCCATTACTAATCCACTCACTCTCTCTCTCTCTCATGATAGTAGTCTATTATTCATACCCCCCACTCTCTCTCTTAATAGTAGGTTCTTAATACTCTCTCTCTTTCTCTCTCCCTCTCTCAATAGTAGGTTGTTTAATGCTCTCAACTCTCTTTTTCTCTGCGCCTCACTGTGTACAGAGAGATCACAGAGTTGATTCATTTCATAATGATGTTCCTAGGAACTAGAATTTTCAAGAACAAACTGCCTAAGTTGTTACCATAACAGATTTCTCCGAGGCCACGAAAATGCTATTGAAACCAAATGACAATTTTTGTTTTCATTTGCAATCGCAATTTCGATTTATCCAAATCCAATTATAACTATAACAAGCCCATGTTGAACTTGGCCGATCTTGAAATAAACTCAAGGCATACAAAGGAATGCCCCTTTTCTTGCATTTTCTCGCCCTAAAAAGATGGGTTACAGGCTTTGGCATCCCGTGCCCAATGGTCATGATCCTTCGATGCAGGCTAAAACAAAGGCCATGCTCAGTGACATGGTTTGTGGATGTTACAAGATCCATAAATTGGATAGAATGAAATCGATATCCAAAACTCGGTTAAAAACAGTAAGGCACATGAAATCAGTCAAAATAGTAAAATCAAATGAACGCAAAATGCATGATGGACACCAGTAGAAGGATGAAACACACCCAAACCTCTACATTAGCCCTTCAAACTGTGCTTCTCACTCTTGCCTTTCCAACTCTCTATGATCGCCTACAATAAAAAGAAATAGGCCTTAGAAATTGCTTCAGCACTGTATTATAAACCAAGTTGCTAATCAATTAATTAAAGGTAAAAACCACAAAAGACAAGAATATTTATTAAGCGTACCCTCTTGCTAGTTTCTTGCAACTCCCCTGCAAGTATAAATTCATCCAGGATCAAGTATACCTGAAAATTTAAAGCTGGTTATTACACATGGGAGTCTCCAACTCTAACTTATGATCGTAAGAACATCTGCATTCCCATTTAAAATACTCGATTTCTACCAATGGAATTGCAGAACACCTTATTATACACTGATGCATGATATATGTGCACATGTGGTAAAATTTGCCTTCATTGGTGTTTGTTACTAAAGACATGGAGGCCCATACATGCCGTGCGTGCACACACACTAACGAGAGAGAGAGAGAGAGAGAGAGAGAGAGAGAGAGAGAGAGAGAGAGAGAGAGAGAGAGATTACTATATGATGCAAATCAATTCAACATATCATCATAAGAAGCATGGTCAGTGATTATTCAAGCCCACTGCCTGTCTCATATGCAACAGCCAGAAGCTAGAGATGAAAAAATATGAAATTTGAAAATCTTTACTGACCTTATGGAAATTAAATACCAGATCTAGCTCACACACATTGCTGAAGAAGTGATCCAAGATCTCCACAAATAAATTAATGCTCTCCAGGTAAGCTAGCACATTATCAGTGATATCAACACAAATGGAGAAAAACAATCCCGCATACCGCCTGTAAATAACCTTGTGGGTGCGAAACTGCAAAAAATATAAAATGACTACCTTCACTGGCTTATGCAATACGACATAGTGAAGGCATTAATATTCATAAACACATGCAGTTGGCATTCAAGATAATAAAACTCATAGTGGACTAAGCTGCCATCAAAGAAACACCTGAAATGGCTTTTTTTTTTTTTGAAAGAGAGTACCTGCAATAGCAATTTTCTATGATAATGTTATTCTATGATAACACTGAAGTATGAGACCCTTCAAACTTTAGCAACAATGATATATAAGATGTAGCCAAAGTAAATTTGATGTTAGCATACACATTGGGGGTGCAAATGCGTGACGCCGGCCTCAAAGGCCTTGCCATATGTGGGCTGGGTTTGGGTGCCTTTATAGGGGCCAGCATGCCCTTATTTAAGGCTCGTTAGCTTAATAGGCGGGGCCCAGGATTTAGTATTAAGGGCCCATCAATGGGCCCTTATTTTTTGTTTAAGATGTTAACTTTTTATTAATGAAAGTAGAGTACATGAGAGAGGTCAGGCAGTCACAAAAGTGGAAGCACCGGAACCACAGAACGAAAAAAAGAAAAAAGAATTCACAAAAGACTCAACCGGTGATAGCCATCTGTTATGGTTACAAAGTCAGTGAGTCCCTTGAAGTAAAAGGGCTGGGTCGAACTCTAGAGGTCGTTGGCAGCAGCCGCTTCTTTAGCCAGGGTGTCCACCTCTTGGTTGGCCTCCCTCCAAGTATGCTTCCAGCAGACAAGAATATCCCTGCTCAGGAAGTTAATCTCCTCAAAGATGTGAGCCAGGGACCACGGAGGTGGAGATGACTTGGATGCTCACAATATAACGTTCTTGGAGTTCCCTTCTATAGTGAGGGAGTGAATGCTTAGGGTTTGGATGAGCATGCTTGATGTCTTCTACCAAGCTATGGCCTCTGCTTCCGTAGAGTCCACATGGCCGATAGGCTTGGATATATAGAGCACAGTTGAACCAGTGTGGTCTCTAAGAATGGCTCCAATGCCTGATGGGCCGGGGTTTTCGAGAGAACATCCGTCAACGTTAAGCTTGAGACTTCCCTGGTCAGGAGGAATCCATCGGGGGTTCCTCGAGGGACGTTTTCTCTTGTGTTGTAGGACCGAAATCCAATCCTGGACCAAAGCATTAGAACGAACCCCTTTGAAGAGGTCTAGGAAGTGGAATTCTTTGAAGAGGAATTCTTCGAAGTGGCTTTATGGAGGACCCCACTAGAGTGGAATTCTTCGAAGAGGTCTAGGAAGTCCGTTCTGAACAAGTCCCAAAACGCTTTGAAAGTTGCTACAGGGAACCTATCAGAACTGGGGGCCATGTCCGATTCCAAACTGGAGATGGCTACCAAGATTTTAGTTTCTGAGAAGGGGCGTTCCAGCCAAGTAGATTTCTCGGGTGGCAGGGAGAGAAAAGACAGATCCCCCATGGTGGGTCTTGGGCCCGTAGGGGCTGAGAAAAATTTCAAGAAGTAATTCAAAATGGCTTGTACGATTTGTGAGGGCTGATCTAGCAGGATATCATCTACTAGGAGATGAGTGATGGTGTTATCTCTTCTCCTACAATTTGCAGTTTTGTAAAAGAAGCTTGAGTTCTGGTCTCCAGCCATCAGCCATTTAATTCGGGATCTTTGGTGCCAAAAGATTTCCTCCTTCTTGAGGGTGGCCTGATAGTCTACTTTGAGTTGCACTCTACTCAAGAACTCATATTCTGATAGAAGCCTTGATTCTTCCAGTGAGTTAAGATCTTGTATGGCTTGGAACTAGTGATTCTTGCAAAGTTGCTAGGCAACTGTGAACTCCACGAGTTTAGGTTGCTCTTTATCAGTTGTAACTTACGTCGAAGTTTAAAACCAGCCCAACCAACGACCTTATCTTCCAGAGCTTGCCACCAAGAGGTGAAAAGAGTGGGGAAGGAAGGTTCTTCTAGCCAAAACAATTTGAACCGAAAAGGTTTGACGCCTCTAACAGCAGGATTGGTGTTAAGAAAAATGGGGCAATGGTCGAATGTGGGTTTGGGTAGGGCAACCACATGAGTTCCAACAAGGGTATGATCCCAATCCATAGAGGCGAGGAATCTATCAAGTTTTGAATGATTGGGAGATGTGGAATGGTCCGACCATGTGAACTGGGCACCTTGGATGGGCAAGTCAACTAGGTTGTTCTGGAAGATGAAGTCTGAAAAAGAGGACATGGCTGGAGTTATTCTGGAGGATGAGTTTCTCCCATAAGACCACCTTGTGACATTAAAGTCCCCTCCAAAACACCAAATGGGGTGTGGTAAGGCAGCCACCAAGTTGAGCTCATCCCACATCTCTTGGCGTCGGGCCCATAGACTACAGAAAATTTCCAAAGCAAGCCGTCAGAAATTCTGGCCAGCAGAATAGAGACTGAGAAAGAGGTAGTGTGGGTAGAGATGAGGGAGTGGGCTGAGGGATCCCAAATCACCCATATCCCACCTGAAGCCCCTTTTGCTGGTAAAGCGGCCCATTTGCATGGGCGGCGACCCCATACTTGTCGGACGAAGAAGAGAGAGGATTCAAGGATCTTTGTTTCCGTTAAAGCCAGGACGGAAGGTCGAAATTTTAAGCAGAAATCTTGAACCGATTGTTTGTTGTGGGCCAAGCCAAGCCCTCAAATATTCCAAGAGAGAACAAACATTAAGCTTATGTGGTTTGAGATGCTAAACGAGGTAACCTACGAAGCAATCCGTCCACAAGTAACACCACTGGAATAGCTGAAGAGAGGGGAGGGGGGATGGAGGTTCTGCCAAAGTTGACAGAGCATGCGAGGTTGGAAGCCTCCCTACTAGGCCCTGGGCTATTCCTGGATCTGGTTTGAGTGCTAGCATTAAAGAACTCATGGAGCGATTCTTCTGGGGCAGCATAAGGAAAACCCATGACCATGAACACCTGGTAAATGTCTCCTTGAGCTGCGTCCATACGATTGACAAAGTTGGACTCAACAGAAGGCAGAGACGGGTGATCCTCTGTCGTGTCCTGAGAGACCGAAAATTTCGGAGCAATTGGAGAAGGGGTAGCCTCTGGAGAGAAAACCTCAACAGGAGATTCTGTGACTGAAAGTCTTGGTAGATCGAGCAATGGCCAGCCAGCTTCCAAGGTTGGTCTAAAGAAGGTCGAAATCGAGCCTCGAGGGTCCTCCTCAGTAGGGACCTCATGATTCAAAGTGGGGGATTGAGAGATAAGGGTGAGTTCGATGATCGTGGGTGGAGAGAGCAGAGGTGGGTTAGGTACAAGAGAAGACCTAGACGGAAGAGGGCTTCCAAGTTGGGGGCGGGAGCCCAAGATTGGGTCTTTGAGGAAGGAGAAGGAGGGTCTGAATACAATGAAGGCAAGGCAAAAGGAGAAGGCCTTCGGAAAACTGCAGGTGGAGGGAAGCTGACCAACATCAAGGAGGAGAGAGGATGGGGTTCCATAGCTCCGGTTGAGGCCTGGCTGGAAGCCAGGGGGTAGGCGTTTGGCGAGGAAGACTCGAGATCAATGAGAGGGGGGAGAGAGGTGATAGCCCTGAAAGGAGGTGATAAACCAGAGATGGGTTGAGGGTTGGAGCCGAACAGAGAGAGGAAGGGAGTCTCTACCAACGGTGGAAGAGGTGTCGGAGGAGGAGTGTAAGGGTGATAGGAGGAAATTGGGAAAGGGAAGCTTGACGTAAGGGCTGAGGGAGTAGGTGGGGGAGGCAAAGAAAGAGGGATGGAATCGAAAAAGAAATTACCTAGAGGGGCTACATCTTCCACTTGTCCCCCAAAAGAGAGTGAAGGTATGATTGACGAACATTGTTTCAAAACGCGAACCGCCTGGGCGGCAGCTAAGCTGTTCAAAAGGCTTGGGCGCATCGCCCAGGCCTAAGCGGCCAAATTAGGAGGGTATCCTCAGGCACCTGCCTAAGCACCCGGGAACCCACCTAGGCACCCGCCCAGGAGGCTGCCCAGGGCCTACGGCCGGCCCAGAGGCGGAAATGCCTCTCATTGAGGCCATTTTTTGGTCATTTTTTTTAATATTAGAAGTGTAAAATTGTGGGTTTTAGGTTTCAAATGAACCTAAAACCCATTAGAGGCTATTTTAGAGAGAATAACACCAAAAAAAAAATATATTTTACTAGGCCTCCCAGGTTTTAGGCGCTCGCCTAGGCGTTGGGCGGCCTGGATCCCCCCGACCGCCTAGCACTTTTTGAAACACTGCTGACGAAGGGTGAGGTATCAAGGTAGTGTGGGTAGAAGGTCGTGAAAAGACTGAGGATGCCACATGGACTAGAGAGGGAGATAAGGCCTTAGAGAGAGGGAGCGGACGAAGGTCAATGGCAAAGAAAGAGGGAGGTGAGTAGTCAATGACATTGAATGAAGGTGTGTGGTTTCCAAGAAAAAAGTTGGCAATGGCCGTCAAGGTGGCTTTCGGGGCGTGAGAAATGTTACCGTCGACCACCTTTACAGCAAGCATGTTGATTGAGGTCAAACCTTGAGAAAGGGACGACGGAGGTGGAGGTGGAGGTGGAGGTGGAGGTGGAGGTGGAGGTGGAGGTGGAGCTGGAGCTGAAGCTAGAGCTGGAGGAGGAGGAGGAGGAGGTAGAGGTGGCGGAGGAGAAAGAGAAGAAGGGGGAGACGGGTTGTATGGCGGATAAGAAGGTTGCGGACAAAGGGTAGGGGCGAGAGGGCCAGCAAAGGAGTGGCCCTTCCGAGGAGGTCGGACGAGGCGAGAATGACATTTATGGGAGACCACCGTCCAATGGTCAGTAGCGGGTGGCACAGAATTAGGAGTGGTGGACGGATGGAAGACAAAGCGAAATGAGGTAGGGGAAGCAGAGGACCACAAGATAAGGACTTGAAAGTAAGTCCTCGAGATTTCATGCTAGAGGGATGAAGGAATGAACTGTGGGTCCAAAACATCAACGATCAACCTTAAAGACCTGAGAGGGAGACTGTCCAAAGATTGCCAATGGACAGCTGCAAATGCTCCACACGCATCCCCAATGGCTCTAAACGTTTCGACACACTAGGAATGAAGAGGAGTGCAAGTGGCCATGATCCAAATCTTTTGACACCGGAACGCTCCAACTTCTTTAGTCCAGCGAGAAAGGGACAGACGGGCTCCGTGAAAGGGTTGAGGACTGGTTCTTAATGCTGCTTAAGCTCTCTCCGCATACGGGGAGGAGAAAAAGTAGGAGCCCTTGGAGAGGGCCCTGTAGGGCAGACCAGGTTCTTGCTAGAGTTTTGAAGCCCATTTCTCGATCCCCTTACTATCGTTTCTCTGGGGGTTGAAGGTACCCACCAAGGAGGTCTGAAGCTGAGCAGCAAGGTTGGCGGGAGTGACAGAGGAGATGGGGATAAGTCGCAGGGCTGCTGAAAGGAAGGGCGAATGGGTGGAGGTGGGTACGATAGCAATTGGGGACCCCATGCACCTTGTTTACTCTCTGGATATAATGTCTAAAGTTAAGGTGTCAAATCTATGCATCTGCTTTTTCAATGGGCCCTTATTATATGATTTTCCAGGTCAATTGGGTGCAAATGGGCCATGCCAAAATTTAAAGCCCACCAGCTTACCAAGGCTGGCCCAATTGTATCCTTATATACACACACATTCACCAGAGTTACATTTTTATTTTCTATTTCTTGGGTATCAGGGCTGCCAAGCAATCCATAAAAACAAACCATATAACACATTGAAGAAACATACTCATAATTTCTTTTTGAATAAGTTGACTATTGTATTAATACCGTAAATGAGTACAACTAAAAGCACATACAAAAAATAGGAAACCCAGTATTTGGGTGCCCTATACAAAAACCCATAAAGGGCCCAAAAAATGCTCTACAGTAGATACACAAGAGGAAAAGAAAGAGAGGGGGGGGGGGGGGGGGGGGGGGGGGAATGCAAGCTTAAAAAATGCCTGCAATTCCCGTGGTAGAGTTAAGACTTGCTCCTTCCCTAGTTAAAGCATCCGCAGCCTCATTGGCTTCTCTAAAAACACAGCTCCAGGTAACCCTAAAGGTGCTAGAAATTTGAGAGATTTCTTCAAAGATGGTCAAGTCTCCAGGGCCATGGAGTTGCCCCTGAGGCCAAAGTAATAATGTTACTAGATTCACCTTCAGCTACCAATTTAGTATTCCAGCTAGGGTCAGTCTTTGAAGCCCTTCAAGCAATGCCCTGGCCTCCGTAGTAGTGGAGTCCGTAAATCCAACAAGCATGGAGAATGAAAGGAGGGTAGAGCCCTCAGAATTTCTAAAAATTCTCCCAGTGCCAGAGGGCCCTGGGTTGCCAAGAGAACAATCATCGAAATTAAGTTTGATTTGCCCATCTTCCGGCGGTCTCCACAATGAGCAGTGAGATATACTAGGAGCTGTCTGGTATAGGAGTTCATGCCAATTGTAGTGAAGATGGACAAAGGAGAAATTTTTGTGGAGTTTTTGGTTTCTAGCCCAAAAGGAATTCAAGGTACGACATTTGCCTATCAAGTAAGGGATGGGAGCTACCTCCCCCCCCCCCCCCCCCCCCCCCCTAAAAATTCTGCTATTCCTTTCGCCCCTAAATTTCTGTTATTCCTTTCTAGCTAATTGTCCACAAGATAACAGCAATAGAGGCTCTCCAAAGGAAATAACCAGATTTACTCCAAGGAGTATGTAGGTAGGTGAAAAAGAGTTGAGGGATTGACTGGGGAGTAACCCAATTCCATTTGCAAAGGTTGAGCACATTGGACCAAAGGGCTGATGCTACTTCGCAATGGATGAAGAAATGGGAATTTGTCTCTTCAGCTCAAAGACACAGTGCATCTGTTAGGGAGGGATAGGCTTCTTCTCTGGAGTTGGTCAAGTGTTAAGGGCCTTTCGTGGAGGGTAGTCCAACTGAAAACTTGGATCTTAAGGGGGTTGGACAGGAACCAGGCTTTGGCTGCAATAAAGGGGGTGGCAATGGTGGGAGAGGGAAGCATGGTAGTAGCTCAATAGAATGAGGCAACAGAGAAGGTCCCTGATGAGGCAGGTGGCCAAATGATTTATCTTCCCCAGACAAAGGAAGGAAAACCGAGTGTAGGCGGGCTGAGAGTTCCGAAAAGTGTCCAATCTCTTGATTAGTGAGGGGCCTTCTAAAATTGGGGTTCCAAGTTCTAATATTCCCTGAGCAGACAAAGCATTCGGCCACCGTAGAGTTAGGATATAGGGCGAGCAGAAGAGGGTGGGGAACTATTCTTTAAGAGGGTTGCCACCAATCCAAACGTCACACTAGAATGAGATACTATTACCCAACCTTGGGCAATAACAGACCCAGTGGAACAATAGGCTACAGTAGTGTTGAAGAGACCTCCAAAAGCCTGATATATTGCCAGTAGACCTACAGGAGGTTAGCCAAGTGTGAACTTGGTGGCAATATTTACAAGAGATGATCTCTCTCCGCAGGTGGTTAGGTTGTGTGGCATACGCCATCACCATTTGCATAGCAGGGCTACATTGATGGCTCTTAAGTTGCAAATACCTAGACCACCTTGGGATTTAGGCATTGTTCAAAAAAAACAGACCGCCCAGCGCCTAGGTGGTCCAAAAGGCCTAGGCGCATCAGGCTTAGGTAGCTAAACTGGGTGGTGGTCCCTAGGCGGCTGCCCAAGACCTGTGCCCCGCCTAGAGGCGGAAATGTTTTTTTTTGTTTTGATTTTTTTAAAAGATATAGAAGGTTAGAAGGAGGGGTTTTGGGTTCATTTGAATCCTAAACCCACAAGAACACTTTTTAGAGAGAAAGAAATATCCAGAAAACTACATTTCATTTGATCGAAGTGTCTCAAAGTTTGGAGTTTGAGCAATCAAAGTAAGTGCAAAACTTTATTGTTTAGATTGATTGTTTTATTTTGAGATGTTTTCCTCAAGAGTTTGTCGGAGTGGAGATCCGGGTTGGAAACATGGATACAACCCGAATCCAAATGAGAAAAATTGCGTTAGATGCAATTTTTGTGAAAAAGATACAAAAGGAGGCATAAACCAGTTTAAGAAGCATCTTGCCAGTATTAAAGGGGATGCTGCCCCTTGTAAAAAATATTCCTGAAGCTATCAAAGAGGAAATTAAGCTGTATATAAGTTATGCAAAATAAAAACAAGAACAAAATCCTTGTCATAGATCTATTTCTGCTACTTCTAGAAGAAGTGATCCGAGTTGGAACTATGGGTACAACCCAAAACCAAATGATAAAAATTGTATAAGGTATAATTTTTGTGAAAAATATACCAATGGGGGTATTAGCCCATTCAAACACCTTGCTGGTGTTAGAGGTAATGTTGCTTCTTGTACAAATGTTCCTGAAGCAGTTTGGGATGAGAGTAGACATCTTCTGAATTAAGAAGAACCAGAAAAGGTTGAAAATAAGCCTTGTTCTATTGAAGAATCTTCTCCAGGTTCTAGTCGGAGTGGTGATCCAGGTTGGAAGTATGGTATAACCTGAATCCAAGTGATAAAAATCGTATTAAATGTAATTATTGTGGAAAGGATACTAATAGGGGCATTTATCAATTTAAAAAACACCTTGCCAGTATTAAGGGGGATGTTTGCCCCCTGTAAACATGTTCCTGAGGCTATCAGGGAGGAAATTATACAATATTTGAGTTCAGAGAAGCATAAAGAAAAGGGTAGAGCAGCTAAGACTCCTAAGGCCACATCTGCACAGACTGCACATACTAGTAAGAGGAAGGTAGAAGAAGAGGAGAAAGAGGTCATTCAAACGAAACAGTGGAGGACAAGCATTATATTGAAGAGGGAGATGACTCTGATGATGATGGCCTCGACTTTGATACATATGATGAGGCTTGCCCTATTGATATTCCTTCTGTTGATGATGATGATGACGACTGAAGACTCTTGCCTCTTGGTGCTGAGTGTTGAGTATTGACTGTTGTGTTGAGCCATGAGTGTTAACTTTTGTTAGACTGTTTATATTCTAATTTTTTGTATATTTCTGTTGTGTTGAGTGTTGACTTTTATATCCTACACTTGTATGGTTTTACAGTTTATTGTTTTAACAATATGGATTATCAAAATTCTCTTCTCGATGTCTATCTCTTTTTTTTTTCAACTTGGAATATGTATTTGGTAATTTGGTACCTGAAACGGCGTCAACACAAAGTTAGAACTTTGGAAGAATGCCTTAGAATCCAAAGGATTTAAAATTAGCCGAACTAAGATAGAGTATATGGAATGAAAGTTTAATAAAAATTGGAGTAGAGACGAGGAAGCAGTTAAGATTGACGGCCAGGAAGTACAAAACAGACCGCACTTTCGATATCTTGGGTCGATAATCCAGGAAAATGGAGAGATTGAGGAAGATGTCGCACACATAAGTAGAGCTGGGTGGGCGAAGTGGAGATGTGCAAATGGAATTTATGTGATCGTCGCTTACCAATGAAGCTGAAGGGCAAGTTCTATAGGACAGTTGTGAGACTAGCTTTGCTCTATGGGGCAAAATGTTGGGTGGACAAAAAACAATATACCCAAAAAATGAGTGTAGCGGAGATAAGGATGTTGAGAAGGATGAGTGGCAAGACAAGAAGGGATAAAATTTAAAATGAATCCATTCGGGAGAATTTAAGTGTGGCACCAATAGGGAATAAGATGAGAGAGAGTAGACTTAAGTGGACTGGCCATGTGTGGCGTCGACTAAGTACAACACCTGTTTGGAGGAGCGAGCTAGTTCAAGTAGAAAGATTGAAGAGGAAATGGGGTAGGCCCAAAAGGGCGTGGTTGGAAATAGTCCAAAAAGATATAGGGACATATGACCTCACTGAGGGTATGGTCTTTAATAGAGCAGAATAGCGGACCAAGATTCGTGTAGCCGACCCCAATTAATTGGGAAAAAGCTATGATGATGAATGGTCGAGTCTTGGCAAACCGAGACAATGAGGTAGCCACAAATAAGTGGAAGGGAGGTCGTCTACTACGTAAACCCTTTGGTCAACTATGCTCTGAACTAAAGGATTGTCCAAGACAATACCCATCATTTTAGATTTCACCATATTAACTCTGAAGCAGGTCGCAAACTCAAACCATTGGAGGAAGAGTAGCAGGCAATCAACTTGTCATTGGGATGCATCGCAAAAGAGGAGAGTATCGTCTGCGTATTGAAGGTGGGAGATGGATGTACTCGACCTTCCAATGTTGAAGCCAGTAAGAAAGCATGCTCGGTACATTCTCAAAATGGAGGTGCTAAACACCTCAGCCACTATTGCAAAGAGCAAGGGTGACAAAGGATCACCCTATCGCATGCCCCTAGAAGCCTGAAGTATCCCTTGGGGGAGCCATTAATGAGTACAGACAAAAATGGATTGGAGATGCATCCTTGAATCCATTTTCTCTATTTAGCCCTGAAGCCCATTTTAGGGAGAGTCTCATCAAGAACCTTCCAATCTATATGATCATATATCTTCTCTCAGTCAAGTTTTGATAACGAGGCCTAGGATTTTTTTGAAGGTTTGGGACACCTCTTGACTGCCTAAGTATCGAGTAAGATAGGACGATCGTCTGAAGTAAGACTGGGAAGAACGGAGGAGTGAGTCCCAGGGAAGAGATTGTCCCAATCTAGAGAAGTGAGGAACCTATCCAATTTAGATAAGGTGGGATTGGGGGAGTAATTTGCCAAGTGTCTTCCGCCCCATGCTCATAATTGCTTCATAGGAATCAAGATAAATCTTTCTTCTAAAGTCCTACTTAAAAATTAGAGCTACAAATGTTTCTACATCAAAGGTGCTCAATGGATTCAACGTACAACTCCCTTTCTTTTCATACCAAGTATGGATTCTCAATGGATTCAACTTACTACTTCCTTTCTTTTCATAGGAAGTATGGATTTTCCCATTCTAAGCACAAACAATTTAGCTTAACAAAAAGACCCCTAGAGAGTGAACCAAACAGGTCATTCTCGAGGCAAAAGAACTAAGGTGGGCAGATATTACATCAATGCCAAAAATTTGAGGCCCAATATGATCCTGAGTAGTTACTGAAGAAAGGAACTGGAAAGGGGTCAGAAACAACAAACACAACACAAGAAAAATGGAAACCAAAAGTAATGAATTACCACTTATTACATTTGATACTTCCTAAAGGGGTCGTCACTTGGTGTGACGGTAAAAGGTTCGGGTAGCCAGCGCAAGAGGATTCAAGTCCTGAGAGCAGCCAATTTGTGCATAAAAAGCCAAAGATTAGGATCGTTTCCATCTCACCCCTCCAGGGACCTTGTGTAAGCAAGACCAGCACCGGCTTACGACCCTTCCTTTTTCTTTTTACATTAGATACTTCTGGTATTGAATTCTGGTCATTATTCTTTTAGATTGGATGTTAAAACTCAAGAAAGTTGGATGATAAAGCTCAAAATTGAATTGTACCAACTAAGTTATTGAGGCACAAAAACAAGTTTGTCTCTCACACTATCATGTTGTATTGTTAATTTTACGTTGTGACTTGACTATTATATGTTATCTCTCAGCCAGATCCATTTGTTTCTTTAATTCTATATCTCATTAACCTACATCAAGTTGCAATAAGAATGTCATAACATAGCCTATGAAAAGAAAAGGGAGTTAGCATTGATGATAAAGAGAATACCACTTATTACAACAATGCTTCTAGTTTGAATTCGGGTCTTTATCATTTTAGGTTAGATGTTAAAAAAAAGAAACTTTATTATTATTGAACTAGGTAGCCATACAAATATTTTGTTCTCTAGCATTATCACATCACATTGCAAGGTTGTCAGAAATTTAGAAGGAAGGAATTGTTTTTGTGAAATGAATGAAACCATGCAAAAGGTACCTCAAGTGTATTAGAAGTTTCTGTAAATAAGTGGACAACTTCTCTAATCAGCTCTAAAGGTCTCAATCAATCCAAATTTGAAGCAAGAATCAAGTCTTACAATACTAGGTTCCAATTCCAGTTAATGCCCATAACTTATTTCAAATAGCTCTAATGGGTTATCCCCAGTGGCAGCCCAACTTAACTCCAGTTTAGGCTGTTAATAAGGACCATTTATTAGTTGTGCTGAGTACCACTCCAGCAATTAAGACATTTCAATCCTACTGCTAATTTTTATGGACAAATATCCTGCTTACTTTAACTCTAGGCGATGCTACACCCTTCACCATGCAAATGCTCATAATAGGTTGATCCATAGCTCTTTGGATCTCCCAACCTAGCGATCCCGCGTTGGAATCTCCCTCCAGCACTTTGGGAAAGGGATCTTCAAGGAATTTGAACTTTCAAATTTTAGGATCCCAATCCTGATTATACGGGATATCGATACCACTACTGGGGATCTAAATCCCCACTTTAAAGGCCAAGATAAAGATCAAGCTAAGTATTTTCTTTGTTTATAGCCAGCTACCAAATGTAGTTATATTTTCATACGATTGCATTGTTTGTTGGCTATAAATAAAGAGATACCTACTTTAAAGAGTATATAGAGTTATAGATTATATATACTTTAAGGTCTGGATCAAGATCCCCAAAAGTTTGGGATCAAGATCCCAAAAAGTTGGATCATGGTCTTCAAAAGGTGGGATCAAGGTCCTAACATTTGGGGACCTCAATGCCTAACATATGCTCAGATGATGATGATGATGATAAATGCCTAACATGTGCATTATCCAAAGATGCTCCCAACCATATGGATTTTGTAGCCTTTCACAATCTCCAACCTTTTATCCTGATGCCATCAACTATGGGCTGATCTCAGAGCCAAAATGTGGGGCACAAACAAGATTTACATATAATGATCAAGTTTCTAATTTGTTTAATCTACCAGTCAAAAGAAGATTCCTGGTATGCTCCATAAATTTTTGCATTAAAAAAGCTTTAGATCATGGAATGCTTGGAGTTGCCCAAAACTGGAACCCATGCCAAATATCAAAAAGTCCCAACAAATAGATGAGAAAGTTTGCAACATTGCTACCAATATGGTAACCCAAACATGGGAGGTTGTGAGAGAGAAAAGATATCGACTCTGGCAATGGCACAGATGAGCCCTAGTATGTAATGAACTCTTGTTATTATTGAAGCTACTTGATTTAATAATAACTTAAATCGTTGAAGCGTGATCACTTCTATGAATAAGACTTCGAGATTCTAGATTCGTAGAGGTAAATTCTACTCAAAAATAAAATTTGACTATTCTTATCCAAGGTTTTGACGTTTTATCTCTTCAGATTCAGAAACATATTTTTTGTGTCAACCCAAAAATTAAATTCATCTAAGTGCTAAAGAAACCATAAGCTCTAGACTCCATGATGTTGTAATGTTTATAATAGTAACTAAAAATCTTTGAAGCATGATCATTTATATGAATAAAACTTCAAGCTTCTATATCCATGTTGCAAAATTCTAATTAAGCATAAAAGCTAATGGTTCTTATTCAAAGTTTTCAAATTTTATTCTCAATAAGATCTTTTTTGCCTCAACCTATAAAGGTAATTGATCTAACTGATAGGGAAACCATAAGCTCTAGACTCCATAAAGTCTCTAAAAATAGCTAATGAGCTTAGACCTCTTAGCTTTCTCTGTCTATTTCTATTACAATTGAGTCATAACTAATACGATTCCTTCCAAATTAGATAATTTATCTAGGAAAGTGAACTTGTGATCTAACTCCATCGGGCATAACTTCCCCTAATTGCCTATGTTTCTTAAACAAAAGTAACATAACCATATACAAGAAAATTGTCTTAGAATCCCAAAAACTGTAGAAATCCAATAATTCAACAAAGGTAGAAAACAACAAGGCAAATGCATGAAACACATGTTTAATCTCCATTCACAAATAAGAAAAATGGGGGTAAAAACTCAAAGAGCTACTGACCTACACAAAATTTGTGAATTTCGGGTCCCTATTTACGACCAATCGGTGAACTTGCAGAAACTCAAGTGAATGAGATTTAAAAGGTCCTGAAATCTGAAGAAAATTCACAGAAGAAAAGAAAGGAAAATATTGGAATTTATACCTCGTATTCAACTTTGTGCTCCTCAGGCTTCTCAAGCGGAACATAGTATTTTGCAAGACGCGTCTTCCCTTGCCTGTTCTGGAGCAATATAAAACGAATTTGCAAAAACCAAATGCATTCCGATCATTCTGTAAAACCAGACACCATTTCCTTGAATAAAAAGAAGGGGAAAAAAAAAAACGTGTTTTAATCTTAGGTGGAAAAACACTATATCACATCACATTCAGCTTCAAAAAAAAATCCAATTTTGGTTTCAGCTGCAAAAAAAAAAAAGTCAAATTCCTTCCAAGCAATGGTTTAAAAACCGGATCGGTGATCCGGATCGGGCTTTCCAAAAACCGATCCGGATCGGCGAATCGGCAATCCGGATCAACGAATCGGCGGTCCGGATCGGAATCGGGTGAATCGGTCAGAATAAAGCTTCAAAAAAATCCGAAAAAATTATTAAAATTCATTATAAATATTGTTTTTTAGGAATTCAATAAAAAATGAGGGTACTCCATTAAGAATTTTCATGTTTTTGGATGAATATGCGAATATTGATATGTTCTTTCCCTGCATGAACCGCCATTCAACATTTAATTTACATCACACAAAAGGATAAACATAGAATTATCATGGAATAAGTATATCAACATACATGGACAACAATAAAGCATAAAATTAATAACATACGATCTAAAAATAAAATGATAGACGACGTTGTTGTTCTTCTTAGTCACGCTGGTGCCATTGATTGAATTCGTTTGACAATTCATTGATTCGATCTAAAAACGAATCATCGATATTAGCGGACGTCTGACTATTCCCAAATCCCTGAGTGTTAGTGTTTTGTTGTGTTCCCAGTCCAAAATCCCCGAAGCTTGTCCATCCTTCATGCTCACCTGCACTGTCGTGCTCATCCCTACACTGTTGCTGTTGGGACTCGATATGTGAATAATATGGCTGGGATAGGGTGGCCTCAGAATCATCATCTCTCTCATTTTCTCTTAGACCCCCTTCCCACTCTCCCTCATTAGGTGCAATATCATCGACATATTGTGGATACATTGGCTGGCTGCTTCCTCTTTCATGCCGCTCATCAGTTTCTTCAATATCTTCATCACCGATAGCCTCAAGGAACGCTCTCTTGTGCAACATTGGCTCCTCCTCTTCGACTACCCATCGGTCTGCTGTGTCTGTGACGAATATTGTGTCTAAGTCTATCGGCCCATAGTCTTCAAGCTTCCTTCTTATTTGTCGCTCTCTGAGGTTTAAATTATAATGAACGTAGACTAGTTTATGAAGCTTCTCAGAAGCGAGTCGATTCCTTCTAGTAGTGTGCAACCATTGGAACGTACTCCAGTTGCGCTCACAGCCAGTAGCAGAACATGTCTGGGAGAGCACCTTGATTGCTATCCTCTTTAGGTGAGGTGCATCAGTACCATATATCTCCCACCATTCAGCTGGATTAAAATGTAAAAAGCATTGTAAGGCCAAGAACAATTCATAAGATTAAATATATGAATAAACAAAATATTAGCGAGGGGATAACCTGGATCCATCATAGTTCGAGAATTTTTGACAAGTCTAGTTCCGAAGGATCCTATAGCATCCCTATACATAGCAAGCTAAAACAAATATATTACGTTTTAGTGCATTATTCCTCACAAATATAACAACTCAATGAAGTTCTTACCCAAACATTAAATAATACCTCTTGTATTGCTGCTACTTGGTTTCGATGGCTTCTCTCCAACCTTGCAATAATGTATCTGACCCCTTCCATAATCTTGTGGGGTTGTTCAGGTGTCAAATAGAAAAATTTTGGGTTGAAGTAGTAACCTAAAAAATATATAGGTAGAAAAATGTCATTTACAATTTCATAAAAAAATGATTTAAACTGAAACATTGTAATGATATAAATATATATTTATCAGCATAATGAATTGGACGTCCGAATTTGGTGTTCCACCTCTTTTCTATAATCTCGATCACTTTGCTAGCAAAATTACACTTCTCCCCAATAGCTGATTTCGCCCTCTCAATACCTTCATAAAGGATACCCATGGTAGCTTTCTTATCAGCATCCACCATTCTTAACACCGTGACCAAAGGGGCAGTGGCCTCTACAACACTGGAACATCGAGACCAGAACAGCCTATTTGAGATTATGTCATCCACTTTTACACCGGTACTGGACTTCGAGAGGCGGTCATTTAACCACTCTTCACAAGTAAACAATCTCTTTAATGCACCTTCAGATTGTTGAATGGAGTCCACAGCTAAGTAATCGGTCGCAAAGCGGGTTATGGCAGGCCTGATTATCTCTTTTTTCTTAGAGTGTTCTCTAAACAGAAATAATATTTTCGAGTGGTTGTATATAAATCTCGACACCAACCTTGCTTCATCTGGAGTCTCCTTCACAATTTTGATCTCACCGATTTCCTCTAACATAAGATCGATGCTGTGTGCAGCACACGGGGTCCATACTAGATGCTTCCTCTTATCCATCAACTTGCTGCCCGCAGAAACACATGCACGCGCATTGTCCGTAATAAACTGGACTACATGCTTATCCCCCACCTCCTCCACTATCTGATCATATAGTCGTACGTAGAAGTTTGCATCCTTCTTCGTCCCTGATACGTCTTTGCTAGACAAAAAAGCTGTACCTTTTGGGGAATAGGCCAAGAAGTTTAAAAACTCCTTTTTGCTAACTTTATTCAACCAACCATCACTCATGAGAGTAATTCCTGTCCTTGGCCAACTCTGTTTATATTCTTCAATCCACTTTTTAACTTCCTCTACCTCTTCATCTAATATTGGCCCACTGAGCTCATATGCCGTCGGGGGTTTTACCCCGGGCCCGGCTCTCTGGATTGCACTAACCATAGGTGGAAAATATGGGCTATTGGCTGCATCAAAGGGAATCCCTTTATCGTAGAACCATTTACCAACATATCTCCCTAACATGTTTCTTGTACCTTTAACCATGCCTTTTAAGGTCATCTGTTGTGACTTAGGCTTTGAGAGAAATGGGTCTTTACGACCATGACCTGCAATACTGGCACTCCTAGGTAACTTAGAAACAATTTCTTCAACAACTGATTCTTCTTGATACATATTGCCACCAACCCCTCCATACATATTTGAGCTGGGCCCGCCATACATGCTCGAGCTGGACCCGCCATGCATATCTTAACTAGGCCCACCATGCATATCGGAGCTAGGCCCACCATGCATGTCTGAGCTAGACCCACCAGGCATTCTAAACCCACATTCCCTCTGATATTGTTCATGTAAACTCAATCTTGTGGCCATGTCCAGCTCATTATTATATTGCTCTTCTAGGTCATAATTATATTGCTCTTCTGTATCATTCCTGCTTGATGGTGTCTATAAACTAGCTATCTCCTCATTCATCCTATGTTTGGCAATTTTTTTACCTTTGCTAGCATTAAGAATTGCCACCATCTGTTTTTTTACATTACTAGGGACACTAGTGCATGCAGAAACTTCTCTCTTAACCCCTGCCAAGTGTTGCTTGAACCTATGTACCCCACTACTTATCACTCTTTGACAGTAATTACAAATAATTTTGTCTTTCTTGTTGGGATCAAGTCTGACCCCATGTTGCCATGCAGGGTCTTCTGTAGATCTTGACATGATTCAACTGTTTTAAGATGTAAAAAGTTTAAATTAACCTGACAGTTCAAAAAGAAAAATAATCACCATATGTAGTGATAATATGTTGCGGTAGTTCATGTAGTCATATTCGTTGTTATTTGTTATTGCAAAATACCTTTTTTGACAATAATATTTTCGTACATATCAATTACAAACATTTAGAATAATACAAAATGCAAGCTCCAAACATGGCTACAACTCAATTATCAAGAACATACATTTTTTGCATTAAAAAATTAATAATAAAAACAATTCTTCAAAGAGCCGGCTAACATCAGTCATTCCAACTAAAAAATCCATGAACAACAGATAAAAAAAATACAGTTTTGTATTGAAAATATAATAACATGCATTTTTTTGCATAAATAATCCATCAACATACAATTTTTTCAACAAAAACTTTAACAATAAAAATTTAAAATATGGTTTAATACCTCATGATAATTAAAACCTTGTCACGATTTTCACATCTTTTCGGAAAATCATCAATTTTCAAAAAATTCGATCATGGAAAAAAAAAAAAAAAAATTACAGCAAACTCAAACAATAAAAATTAAAAATTGGGTTTAAATGTTTAATACATCATGATAATCAAAACTTTATCACGATTTTCACATCTTTTCGAAAAATCATCATTTTTCAAAAAATTCGATCATGGATAAAAAGAAATAAAAAAAAAAAAGTACAGCAAATTTTCAAAAAATTCGATCATGGATTAAAAAAAAAAATTAACAAATTTTCAAAAAGTTCGATCATGGATTAAAAAAAAAAATTCATAAATTTTCTTAAAATTCGATCATGGATTACAAAAAATTCGATCATGGATTACAAAAAAAAAAAAAAACATAAAAAAACAAAAAATTCGATCGTGGATTACAAGAACAGAAAAAAACAATTCCATCATGGATTACAAAAAATTCAATCATGGGTTACAAAAAAAAAAAAAACACAAAAAATTCGATCATGGATTACAAGTAAAAAAAACAAACATTTCGATCATGGATTACAAAAAAGTCGATCATGGATTACAGATAATTCTATCATGGATTACAAAAAATTCGATCATGGATTACATAAAATTCGATCATGGATTACAAAAAAGTCGATCATGGATTACAGAAAATTCTATCATGGATTACAAAAAATTCGTTCATGGATTACATAAAATTCGATCATGCATTTCAAAAACAAAAAACAAAAAAAAACAAAACATTCGATCGTGGATTACTAAAAAAGAAAAAAACAATTACATCATGGATAACAAAAAATTCAATCATAGATTACAAAAAACTCTATCATGGGTTACATAAAAAACAAAAAACAAAAAATTCGATCATGGATTACAAAAAAAAACAAACATTTCGATCATGGATTACAAAACATTCGATCATGGATTACAAAAAATTCTATCATGGGTTACAAAAATAAAAAATAAAAAATAAAATTCGATCATGGATTACAAGAAAAAAAAACCAACATTTTGATCATGGATTACAAAAAATTCGATCATAGATTACAAAAAATTCTATCATGGGCTACAAAAAAAAAAAAAAAAAAAAAATTTGTTCTTCACAGAGTCGTTTTACATAAGCGATTTTAACTAAAAAATTCACCTCCAAGTGAATAAATTACATCCAATTGACTATATTTTCTGATAAACAACAATATAAGGAATCAAAAACCTAAATTTTTAACACATTATTTCTAATATATCATGAAAAATCAAAAGGCGGAAAAAAAAAAAAAAACAGCGGAATTTGGTTCCGCAGACATCTCACTGTTCATATCAAATTTCTTGCTGTAATTGACCAGATTACGTAAAATTGAAAATTTTAAATCATACTAGACACAATAAAGATTAAAAACCCTAATTATTGAACTCATTTTGTTCAAAATATGCCGTGAAATAAATCAAATGGCGGAAAAAAAAAAAAACCCAAAGTTCTTACCTGTTTTTGTGAACCGAAGCCTTCAATCTCCAAAAAAAGTCTGTTTTTCTCAACGATTATCACAAATTAGTAACAAAAGCTTTTGATTCACAGCTTTAAGATCAATATGCTTATAAATTTTGAAAGATTCATGCCCTATTTGGCATGAAATTTCAGAAATGGCGGAAACCCTAAACCCCGAATTTTTCTTGATCCAAAAACAACCAATTTTTCCACCATTAAATCCTTGAAAAAGCTGAATAAAGCTGTTTACAGCCTGCAAAACAGATCACGTGCCGAAAAAAACAAAAAAAATGATCAAAAAATGACAAATTTGAAAAAAATCCGTGAAGAACACTGTGCAACCCTTGTTCTTCACGGACTCGCCGATTTCGCACAGTGAATCGGCGAGTCACTGTGCGGAATCGTCCGGTTCTCTCAATTCCCGGTTTTTGAACCGATCCGGTCCCTTTTTTGTGAATTCCGAGTCGAACCGGGCGAGTCCGGTTCGACTCGGCGATTTTTAAAACGCTGCTTCCAAGGCATAAAAAACTCAAATGAACCCCAAACTTCATTAGACCCTTCTGCGTCATTTCTTACTAGATTTATAACAAAATCAGAATCAGAAACCAATAAATAAGTCAATTAGCAACAAAAATAAGAAGAAATTACTGGAAAATCAAAATGGGGAAGCAAGAGATTGTCCGAAAATAAACACCTAACGAAGAAAGGGTTTAAAGCCTAAATTACCATGGTGGATTATAAACAACTCGTGCTGCCCGTTCAGAAAAGGGGCAGAAATGAAATCAGAGCCATTACAGATGCCTCCTCCTTAGATTAAAACGCCATGCATGAAGCTGGAAATGTCAAGGAAAATGCTATGATCCATATGACTAGGAAACCCCATGGTTACAAGGAAAATGCTATGATCCATATGACTAGGAAACCCAATGGTTACAACTTACAAGTGTTTTCCGCCGTTTAATAAAATAATGGATGATGATGATCACTTGTTCCCCTTGGTCCAAAGAGATATTTAGAATAAATTTATTTCGGGAAAGTTTTGTATAAAACCCTAATTCTTCTTTTTATTTTATGGTAAACCCTTTCTCTATTTTTCTTTCAAATGGTATAAGAAAATCCCTAACGATCACCGCATCTCTTATCTCTTTTTTCTATCTTCTATTGATTTTGACCATAAAAATTAGTCTCAATAAATCTTTTCTATCATTTCATACCAAAAAAAATTTTAACCTTCTTTTTTCCTTGCAACCCATTAAAAAAGTTATTGGGTTGAAATGGTATAAAAAGATTTATTCAGACCAATTTTTATGATCAAAATCAATAAAAGAGGGAGATAAAAAATGATGGGGCATGGTGAAATCTTTAGGGGTTTTCTTATGCCGCTTGAAAGAAAAATGGAAGGAGGGTATACCATGAAATAATACGAGGAACTAGGGTTCTATATGAAAATTTTCCATTTTTTTATTTAGATTTATTAAAAAATTATAGGTACCACCGATTTATGACCTCTGGCTCCTCCCCTAAAACTTCGGATGTCACATTATTAACCTTAATATTGTTTATTTATTTCCCTCATCTCCCCAAGTAAAAAAATAATAATTTTAAACCGCTTACCCCCATTCCATTTTGACCCATGTTTTCAAAACGCGATGTCCAACATGCTTTGGTTCGACACAAAAATGTAAGGGACCAACTTGTTCCTATTCGATATAAAATGTGGGGGATTGACTTTTCATATTCAAATCTGCCGGTCCGACACAAAATGCGTCGAACTGGCTTATATTGAAATTGTGCTAATACAGCACATTTTGTGCCATGCCAAGTTCTTTATTTAAGTTGTGCTAATACCGTCTTAGAAAGAGAAAGTGGGACACGTGGGTTAAAATAAGGGTAGTTTGATAATAAAAAAAATAGAAATTATCACAAATATACATTAATTTTTGTCTATTCAGTAAAAAACCCTCAACTTTCTTAAACCTCTCTCACACCTTTTTTTTCTTCAATTTTGAGTGTTTTTTTTATCAAAATAACCTTCACAGTAGTCATATTACCGTGAAAGGTCCTTTAATTACGGTAAGAATTAACCCATGTTATACGACAATTTTAGGACCGTAAAAACTAACCTATGTTATACAGCATTTTTAGGACAGTAAAAAGTAACCCATGTTATACGACATAATAAGTATCGTAAAACTTAATCCATGTTATACGACATTTTAAGTATCGTACAAACTAACCCATGTTATACGGCATTTTAAGTACTGTAAAAACTAACTCATGTTATACGACATTTTAAGTACCATAAAAGCTAACCCACATTATATGGCATTGTAAGTATCGTTAAAACTAACTCATGTTATATGGCACTCAAAATGCGTAAACTCTTTTCTCCTGTTCATATTTATCTCTTTCTTCTCTCTCTAATTCTTTTTAATATTTATGTCTTATTTCTCTCTCTAATTTTTTTTTTTATTTCTTATTTCTCCGTCTAAATCTTTTCTCTCACTAACTCTCTTTCTCGTTCTACTTTTTACATCAACACAACAAACACGATTCCAACAAGATACAAATTTAACTTCGTCTAATTTTCATAGGGGATGGGATTGAAGGGAGTTTTTATAAGGGATGGTAAGGTACATACAGGTTGTTATACAAATCTCCTTGGAGAGAGAATGAGAGTTAGAGAGAGAAAGAGAGTTAGAGAGAGAAAGAAGAGAAAAAAGAATTAGAGAGAAAAAGAAGAGATAAATATTAAAAAGAAATAGAGAGAAAAAAGAGATAAACATAATAAAAAGAATAGAGAGATGAAAGAGATAAATATAAACAAATGAAGGAGATAAATATAAACAGTAGAAAATAGTTTACGGCATTTCGAGTGCCATTTAACCTGGGTTAGTTTTTATGTTACTTACAATACCATATTACATCGGTTAATTTTTATGGTACTTAAAATGCCGTATAACATGTGTTAGTTTTACGGTACTTAAAATGACGTATAACATTTTAGTTTTTATGATACTTTAAGTATCATAATTGTGCTTGACGATAATACGATTAGCGTGAATGTTATTTTGGTCACAAAACGTCAAAATTGAAGAAAAAGGGTGTGGGCGAGGTTTATGAAAATTAAAGGTTTTTTTTTTAAATAAACAAAAATTAGGGTATATTTGTGATAATTTCCTTAAAAAAAAGTTAGCCTTTTTGGTTTAGAGGGTAGATGCAAAAATAAATAGTATTACAGTTAATAGTTTGATACCAATAATTGTTTTCTATGTAGTTTAAAGCTTCATCAAAGGGCCATCATAGCTCTATTAAGACTCTTATTGTTCCAACAAGTTAGAAGACAATCATGATTCTCTCTTAGAACCGTCTTATTGTTCCAACAAGTTAGAAGACTATCATGATTCTCTCTTAGAATCGTGATGGTTCCTATGAGTTAAAAGGCATCACGGTTCTCGTAGAACCATGATGGCTCCCATGAGTTCAAAACTTCAAGATAGTACACATTTAACAAGTGGATTTATGAGTATTATGGACCTATTTGACCCCGTAATGACCTTCCTATTTTTTGCAAAAAAAATATGAACAGTAAATTTTTTTGGTATGAATGAGGTTTTCGAAAACATTAGGGTTTTTCAGTTTTGAAGCAACAGAGATATTTTATAATTTCCCAAAATTGGGCAATCCTTTATTAATATTTTGACAAATTTTACTAATAGAATACAACTGAATTTTATTTATTTATTTATTTTAAGATTAATTGCTAGGCTCAAGAGTTTACATGACCAAAAGTCCTTGTCCTAGCAATATTCTCGGTTTGTGTCTATCATGGAGAGAGCGAATAAACAGTGGATTCCCACGACAGCAATGATCAATGGGAAGATTGCTAAAAATCCTCAAAAATATACATTTTAGACACTCTATCCCCACCCTAAACTTTACTTACTTATTTTCTCAAAAACCATCTTTTATAACTAATACCTCCAACTCAAAAAGTTACATCTTTTCTGACGAAAATACCCTCCCTTCACATGATAAATCATGTTCAGATCCGAATAAAAGGAAACGTCGTACTGCTCAGTCTGGCGTACTTCAAAACATCGGATTGCCCCTACAAAATTTCGGACTGCCATATCAAAATACCTGACTGCCCCTTCAAAATGGCGGACTGCAACTTCAAATGCCCGGTCGTGACTTCCAAATGCTGTACCGCCCATGCCAACAAAAAAATAATCGCCGGACAACCACCATGAAACGCTGGACTGCCACCATGAAACGCCGGACCGCCCATTCCAACAAAAAAAAATGGTCGGACCATTTGTTCAAAATGCCGAACCGGCATCTTTAACGAAAATAATTTGTTATGTGAGGGAAGGGTAGTTTGGTCCAAAACAAGTGAACTTTTTGTGTAAAGGGGTATTAGCTAGAAAACAAAAGTTTTTTGGGGGAGTTGCTAGGAAAAGTTGGGTGGCGTGTAAAGTGGGTAAAAAGTCCATCTTGGGGGGGTTTAAGAAATTTTCCCAAGATCATTTGCACATATTCAAATATGTTGGGGAATCCTCTAAATTCCTTTAAGACCCGTTTGGGTACATGAATTTTGGGATAGCGGATTTTTAATATATTGGATATTACTAAAAGAAAAAAAGTTTTTATAGAGTCGAGGCTTTAAACAATCAAATTAAAGCCCACCTCAAAATTTTCACTAGAAGAGGTTGTTTTGATGCTCAAATATCCTCAAGTTGATCAACTCGACATCAAGATGTATGGACATTGAAAAAGATGGATTCCAAGTTTGGAAAAAGTTTATACAAGGTTGCAACCTTATATGTAGAACTACGGATTCACCTCAAAAATCCATCGGAAAAGGTAGTTTTAATGTTAAAAACCTTTGATTGATCATCTCGACATCGAGATGTATGACCATGAAAAATAAAAAGATTTTAAGTCCCAGAAATAGTGCATTTTGCAACATATTATCCTCACTGTCCATTTTCAAGATTTTCATATGTTTATAGATCTACTTGAATTTAACCATTTTTTAAATTTAAATTTTTATAATTAGATATAAAAATACTTGTAACACATTTTTGGACTGTCAATTTTTAATATTTTCAAGTTTTCATAAATATGCTCAATCTACAATATTTTTGAAGCTTTAAATTTTATAATTAAAGATGAAAATATATTTTAAGGCTATCACAAAGATTTCCAGTATTGAAACCGCATTTCTCGACATTCTTTGAAGGTGCGTGCTACTTTGATTGTTTAGAGCGTCGGCTCTATACGAACTGCTTAATGGCAAGTATATTAAAATTTCATAAAAATTAAATATTGAAAAATCACCTAACTTTTCTATAATTTCATTTCGCAAGCATCTACAAAAAACCTATAGGTAAAGTTCTATAGTACTTCACCTACACCTCATCACCGTCCAAAGTTCATCACAATGTCACAGTTATCCTGTAGTATTTGAATTTTTATAATTATTATATTAATTAAATTTATCTAAAATTTGGGACTCGTATACATATGACCAAATCACACCAAAATAAAATATTGAAAAAATAATAGTCATAAAATAAAATGATAAAATTACCCCAGAAACTTTATAGGAGTATTTTGCATAATTTTTATCATTCAAATTATTTGTTTTATATTTTATTCATATGTATCTCACTAAGGCACATATACTTACAAAATTTCAGATAATTATGATTTGTAAAAAAGTTATTAAAATTCAAACACTATCATACTTATGTGAACGTGTGATAAACTTTGAATGGTGATAAAGCCATAGGTGAAATACTGTAAAAATTCACTTATAGGAATTTTGTAGTGTGTTCCTTTCATTTCCACACTAAAATATATTTTTTTGAATTTCCAAAGCCCGTGGATTCCACTCATCTGCCCCTTGGCCTGAAACTTATGGTACATTTGGTAGGTATTGAAATTTTAGAGAGAGAAAGTACATGAAATTTTTTTAAGAGAAATTATCTCAAAATTTTTAGAGAAAAACTATCTCAAATTTTAAATTTTAGAGAGAGAAAGTATATTAAAAATTTAAATAGAAGAACTCTATCAAATTTTAAGGAACGCATCTACTTAAAATCTTTTAGAGAGATAAACTGTCTCAGAATTTTTAGAAAGAGAGAAACTATCTAAGTTTAAAGTTTTAGAGAGAGAGAGCATCTTAAATTTTTAGATAGACAAACTATATCAAAGTTTAAAAAAAAGTACAGAAAATTTTTAGAGGTACAAAGTATCTCAATTTTTTTAGAGAGAGAAACTTTCTCAAATCTTAAGTTTTAGAGAGAGAAAGTATATTAAAATTTTAGAGATAAAAATTATATATAATTTTAGAGAGAAAAAGTACCTAAAAGTTATTAGAGAGAGAAATATCTCAAAGTTTTAGAGAGAGAAACTAATATCAAAATTCAAATTCTAAAGAGAGAAAACATATTAAAATTTTAGAGATAGAAATTATATCAAGTTTTAGAGAGAGAAATTACTTGAATTTTTTTTTAGAGTTCTCAAACTATCTCAAGAAATTTAGAAAGAGAAACTATCTCAAATTTTAAGTTCTAGAGACAAAAAATATTTTAAAATTTTAGAAAGAAACTATATCAAATTTTAGAGAGAGAAAATACCATAACTTTTTAGAGAGAGAAAATATATGAAATTTTTAGAGAGAGAAACTATGTCAAATTTTAGAGAAAATACTTTAAATTTTTTAAAAAGAATGATCTTGTAGGACCCTGTCACATACAACCATGAGAACCCATCGTACCATCGTTATATTCTACTCCACATCTCGAGGTAGGTTTTAACGTCACTTGCAAACCCCTTCTCTCTCTCTCTTGCTTCATTCATACTCTCTCTCTTTCTTCGTACTCTCCCACGTCATTCCTACCCTTTGCATACGATTTAACTTTGTTTTTTCCCTCTATCCCCCTCATTGTGCTGTCTCTCTCTCTTCCCTTGGTTTTTTTTTCTATTTTTTTGAACATTGAACCAAAACAGTCTCATTGCGGGAACAAGGTAGTGCAACCCAATGGAAGAGGCCAGACACCAAAAAATGAGGAGGATGCGGAAGATGAGGATGCTCTGGGAAGAGTCTGTGAAACTATGGGCGGAGGAAGAAGACCAAGAAAGATGGACCTTTCTTCCCCTGGCTTAAACATGGAGAAAACCCTTTCTCTCTCCCTTTCTCCTCTCCCTCTCGCCTCTAAATTTCATGGCAACATGGAGAGAGAGCTTGAGCTTCTAACTATAAGAATAATAAAATAGGCCATATCTCACAATCAACCCACCTGCTTCGATAAAAAGGACTAGCAATTCATGCAAAATCCCAACAATTCTCTTCTATGAAATATCAATGTTTGGATTCAAATCGAAGGAGTCTTCATATGGAGATACATGGGGAAGTTTCTGCAATTCTTCAACCCAAGCTTTGATTTTTTACTTTAATCAAAACCCTTTCAAGGTGTAGAAAGAGAAAGCATCGCCCCACATTCTCTCATATATTTTTGCTAAATAAAAATATGGGTACCTCCAATGCTTCACAATTAAAGCTTAGACATTGTTTCCCATCTTCCGTATTGGAGAGAGCGAAAGCGCCACAAAATTAATCTCTAAAACCGTCAAATAATCCTTGGGTAAACCCAAATACTACGTCATACCTTCTATTATTTGTAATGAAAGTTTTCTCTTTGCTCATGAACAAGAATTTCTTCAACCTGCCTATGAAATCTGACAGATGATTTTTCTCATTGGAGATTAGGATTTGTTTTGATTTTCCCATTAGAGAAATGATCTTCCTCTCTCTGGATAGTTTCTTCTATACTCCATACAAAGAGAGAAATGATCTCAAATCTTCAATTTTAGACAGATAAAGTATTATTAAATTTTTAAAGAGAGAAACTATCCAGAGAGAGGAAAGGGGATAGGAGGCCTTCCCCTTTTGTTATGGTGGAGATTTTGGGTATAGTTTGAAAGAAAAGCATTATTTTATAAGGACAAAATTGCTCTTTAAAAAATATGAATAATTGAACAATAAATTGGGATATGTGAAAGGAAGAGGAGTGAAGGAGGTAGTTTTATTTTTTAATTTCATGCTATTTTTTATCGTCAACGAATTTTTTAGACAAATGAATATTTCTCTCTCTCTCGCAGTAACTACATTGAGCCAAAAGATGCGCGTCATTTCTTCCTTTTTTTGCTCTAGCTATTTCGATGGAGGAAAGGTCCATTATCTTTCTGATTTTTACTCCTTACAACGGTTTTGGATGAGGATAGAGAAGAAACTAAAAATGGGGTGCCTTATTTATTTATTTATTTATAATGACCCTTATGGAATAAGGCCAAAATTTTGCAATTGGCATTCATATCCAATGGTAAGATTTTTTTTTGTTTCATTCTATTTTTTTTCTTCTACAATAAACTAGCTATCTCTCGCCATTTTCTTTTTTTTTTCCCTCAACAAATATGGCTGCCTCTTTGCCAAAATTACTTCTTGGATCATCACACTGTAAAGGTTGTGTAACAGGTATGTGTTTCTGTCCCCTTCTTATTTTGATTGTTGTGAAGCGCTATAAATAGAGCTTGTAAACCCTATTGTAATTATGAAAATTTCCCCCTTTCTGAGATAGTACACATTATTCTCCTTTGTTGTTATTGTATATCCTAATTTTGTTTTATTTACTGTTGTTTGATTAATGTGGGATCATCCATTTTTTTGTTATTATTTTTCTCTATTTTTCTCAAATCTAGAGAGAGAATTTTTTTTTCTTTAGAAACTTTGATACTGTTGTTACTTGCAATAAGGGATTCACCTGCTTAGAGGGGTGGACGAATTGTCGATTAGGCTTATCCACATTGAGGCTTCATATAACCAGATGTTGCAAATTTTCTTGAGAGATTTTTCTTGATAGTTCAGACTATCGCTTGATGATATCGTAACTAGAAACCAGATTTATTTTACTTGGTATGCATTTATTATTATTATTCATGAATCAAAAGCTAGAATTGAAGATAGAAATACTGTATGGGCAAAAATTATAATACGTGAAAAAGAAGATTGGCTTTGATCTTAGAGCATGAAATTTTAGATCATATAATTTCAACTAAAGTACCTACTGAGCCCCATTGATGTTAGCAATAGTGCAGAAAAATCAGCTTATGCTAATTGGAAAAGAAAATAAGAAGTGTATGAACATAATTTGGAGAAACATGGATCATGAATTATTATTGAGCTTTGATAAATTTAAAAATGCTAAAGATATTTATGATGAATTGGAGATACAATTTGGGGTGACTTCAATGAGTAATTTAAGAGTATTGACTCAAGAGTACTATTCTTTTAAGATGAAGGAAAATGACTCTGTAGTTGAGCATGTTAGAAAAATGATTTTATTGGGCAGACAATTTATTAGTGAGGCTTATGCTTTGAATAATCAACAAGTCTTTACTATATTAAATAGTTTGCTTAGTTCTTGAGAATATTTTGTGACTACTTTATCTTTAAACCGCAAGGATCTTATCTGTTGTGGTTACTTTATCTTTAAACCGCAAGGATCTTACGCTTCAAAATATTCTTATTGAATTGAAATTTGAAGGGGATCGTAGATTTTCAAGGAGGGCTGATGCACTTCACATTGTCCAAACTCAAAACCTTTAAAATGGAGAATCCTCTAACAAAAGAAAACCTTATCAACTTTGGAACAATATTAAAAGACATAATTTTGAAATTAAAAATCAGAAACCTATGCAACCCAAGGGGACATATTTCGTTTGTGGGAGGGTGTGACACTTCAAATCCCAATGCTCAAACAAAAGGGCACCGAAAACACCCAACCAAGGTTGTAACTACTTATGTTTAGTGGTTTATTGCATAATAGCTAATATGCCTATTGATGATTAGTGGGTGGACTCTGGTGCCACTAAGCACATATCCAGATCTCGAGAGGGCTTTGTAAAACATAAGGAGCTTAAAGCTATGAATATGTCATCTCTATGGATAATGATTCTAAGTTTGATGTATTGGGTATTGACACTTATAAATTAGCAATCCCAAATGGGAATTTCTTACTCCTTTTTTATACTCTTTATGCTTCATCCATACGTTGTAACTTGCTTTCGGTCAAGAGGCTTGATGCCAAGGGATATGAAGTTCTTTTCAGGGATGGGAAAATTTTAATTGAGATTAATAGGAAAGTTATTATATGGGGGAAAGCTTGAGGGAATATGTATTTGATAAAATAAATGAAATTTCATCTTCTTCTGCTTACTTGAAAGTATGTGATGATGAAACTTTTTTTTTGTGGCATATACCTTTGGGTCATATTAGTAGTAATAGAATTTCTAAACTTGTTAATGGTGACTTAATTCCTAAAATGATAAATTTAAATTTTAAAAAATGTGAACCATGTTTATTTGGTAAAATGAATAAAAAACCCTTTGGTAAAGCAAGTAGATCTTATGAATTATTGTCTATTATTCATTTTGATATTTGTGGACCACTTAATATAAAAACACATTATTTCATTTATTACTGATTATTCGAGATTTAGTTGTATTTAACTGATTAATAAAAAATCTGATGCACTTGAAATGTTCAAAGAGTTTTAATTAGCAGTTGAAAACCAACTGGTAAAAGCATTAAAATCATTAGAACGGACCAAGGGGGAATATTGTTCTAATTTGTTTAATATTTTTTGTAAAAGAAAATGAGATAATATACCATAAGACCATGCTCCATACACCCCAACAAAACGGTGTTGCTGAAAGGCGTAACCGAACTCTTATAAAAATGATGCGCTCAATGATGAATCATGCTAACTTATCCTCAATATTTTGAGGTGAAGCATTGCATACTGCCATGTATATTTTAAACCGAGTTCCCTCAAAATCTATAATGAAAATGCCTTTTGAGTTATAGACCTGACGTGAACTTCAATTGGATCATTTAAAAATTTGGGGTTGTGATGCTCATGTACTTATTCCATGCCATGAAAGATCTAAGTTGCATGCTAAAAATATAAAATTCTCATTCATAGGGTACTCTAACACCTCTAAGGGTTATAAGTTTTATGACCATGAGACTAAATCTTTGGTTGAATCTAGAGATGTACATTTCTTAGAAGAACATATGAAAATAGGCAAACCTTTTCTTATGGATATACATGGATTATATAAAAACAAAAGAGTAAATGAAAGCATAGAAAATTATGAACCTAATGTAAAAAACATTGATTAGAAAATGGATAGTAGGAGTGATACATTTGAACATACTATTGTAGATGACAGTGAACCTAGGAGAAGTTCTAAGATTAGAAAAACATCATATCATTTAGAACCACATCAAAGTTTTATTTGCATAGACACTTTAGGCCAATACTATAACTTTGCTTGTCAAAATACTCGTGAACCTTCCAATTATAGAGAGCTATATAATTCTGATGAATCAGATTTTTGGACTAATGCCTAAGATGAAGAAATGGTTTCTATAACTAAAAATCATATATTAGAGTTCGTAGATTTGCCTAGTGCGAGAAAACCCATTAGTTATAAATGAATTTTAAAAAGAAAACTCAAGGTTAAGGGTAGTATAAATAAATATAAAGTACGACTTGTTGCTAAAATGTATAACCAAAAGGAAGGTATAGATTTTGTTGATACTTTTTCTCTTCTAGTAAGATTTCATTTTGTTAGAATTTTGATATCTATTGTGGCTAATCTTAATTTAGAATTGTTTCAAATAGATGTTAAAACTGCGTCTGTCAATGAAATTTTAAACGAAGAGATATACATGTCACAACCTGAATGATATATTATTAAAGACAAAGAAAATAAAGTGTGCAAATTAATCAAGTCCCTATATGGATTGAAATAATCTTCTAGACAATGGTATTTACATTTTTATGATGCCATTATAAAACTTGGTTTTGTTTCTAATGAAAGTAATCATTGCATTTATATAAAGATTAAAGGCAGTAAGATAATGATATTTTCTTTATATGTGGATGATATTTTGATTGCTGGATATGATATGGATATGATTAATGAAACAAAATCATGGTTGAAATATAATTTTGAAATGATAGATATAGGGTCACATCATATATTTAAGAATTGAAATTACAAGAGATAGATAAAATAGAATGCTCAAGGTATCCCAAGAGCATTATTTAGAATTTGTTCTTAAAATTTTTAAAATGGATTTATGTAAGCTGGTATCCACCCCTATTGATAAAGCAGTTCAATTGTCTATTGATTTATGTCTTAATAATGATAATGATGATATGAGAAATATTTGATATGCTCAATCAATTTGATGCATTAATTATGTTGTGTCATGTACTAGGGCAGATCTATGTTTTGCAGTTGGACTTGTCAGCAGGTATCAAAGAAACTTTAGAATCATACTCTGGCAAGCAGTAAAAAGGATATTAAGATATGTCCAATGAACAAAGAAATACAAGTTGCACTATCAAGGTTCTTCCCTTATACCTCAAGGTTAATCTGATGCAGATTGAAGTAGTAATTATAATGATAGTAAATCCACTTCGGGTTTGATTTTCACACTTGGTGGAGGAGCTATATCATGGTGCAGTAAAAAACCAGATTGTGTAAAGCAAGAATGGAAGTAGAGTATGTGGCTTCCAGTTTAGGATCACAAGAGGTTGTTGAGGAATTTCCTCATGCATTTAAAGTTGGAATGCATTAGGAATGGGTTCATAAATATATTATATGATAATCAAGCAGCCATTGCCTTTATCAAAGATTAAAAAATAAACTCTAAATCAAAGCACATTCAAAGGAGGTACCATCATATTCGAAATGTAGTGGAATATGGACATATAATAGTTGCTATAAAGATATAACAGTTGCGTATATACCTTTAAATGAGATGACTGTAGATCCATTGACTAAGGCTTTGAGTTGGGACACATTCGAGAAACATGTAGTAGCTATGAGATTGAGATAAGTCCAAGTAGAAATTCAATAATAGTGCATAAAACCATATTGGTATGTATATGGAAATCCCATGTGGAAAGCATGAGGCAATACCATGTACAAGATGTCAAAGAGCCTTCAGGCGGGGTATATGAAAAATACATATGGAAAGCATAAAACAATGTCTTGTACAAGATGTTAAAGAGCCTTCAGGCCAAGTGGGAGATGTTGTAAATGTAGCCTTTCTGGCACTTTTCTCCCAAGAATTTATTTTTCAATAATAGTACTAAAGCCATACTGTATAATATATGTGAATTCCCATGTAGTTGATATGAGGCAATGCCATATACTAAGATCTATTTTGGAGTTTTTATAGTATTACACTGAAGCCAAAACATAGTGGTGTGTTTGGATTTCTTGTAAGAATTGTTTTTTCTATATTATAGATGTACAATACTATTTAATTTTTAAATATCTTTTATCAAATTGTAGGAATGCTTGAATGACATTGTATTATGTGAATTATTAGTGGACTAATGACAAGTTTAGCTCATTATATAAGATTAACAGTTTGGTGACAACTTGTTAATCCTAATTAGCAGCACTTAAGGGAATTAAGGCAAGAGTTATACTTGGATCTCAACTCCAATAGACCATGTATGTGAGAGTTACAAACCAAATAATTCACTATAAAAAGAGGTTAACCCCTCAAGAGAATAACATAGAGAAGGATGGAAAAGTGGTGAATGAGATTCACCAAAGATGACTCTCAAGGTAGCCTGTCGCCGGATGGCTTGGTCTATATAGTTTTTGGTATAAAACCGTAAGTCCCTTGTGTGATTTAAGGATAGGTCCAAGTAAGTAGTTTATCAATTTTATTTATTTATTTATTAATTTTTTATTGGGACTAACACTAATTGCTTGGTTCAGCTACAGAAATCTTGTATTATCATTCCGCTTTATCAAGGGCCATACACTCAGTCCGACCATAAGTGATGATATTTTTTCTCACTTCCATCCATATCCTTTGGAACATTCCTCTTATCCTTCTAGAACCTTTCACTTGAACCAAATCACCGCTCCTAACCAGTTTATAACATTTGATTTCCATCCTATAATCTAATTTTAAGTCAAGTTTTTCAGATAATCTAACATATGCAAAAAAATTATATTTTAGATCACCTTCTCTATATAAAACGCCACTTAGTTTGGCAATCGCATTGCACTCACTAAATGCATAAGATGTTTGGCATCAAAATATGGGCGGTGGGGGGTAGCGCATAAAGGAAATATTGCAAGGGCGAGGAAGATGGGCAAAATACGGGCGAAAGAGGGGGCTTGTGAAGAAAACTAAGTGTTGCAAGAGAGAGAAGAAGATGGACATTATTGTGAGGAAAACGAAGAGTTGCTAGCAATAAAGAGGAAGACCAACATTCCCATAAGGAATGAGAGAGAAGCCAACGTCAACCGTTTTTTCAATAAACAAGTGAGATAGTAGAGAGCCCACACATTAATTTTGGCATTGGAGAGAGAATACAAGAGCCAATTAATTTTGCCATTGGAGGGAGAATACAAGAGCCAATAGTATAGAGACGTGAGGAGACCCAAAGAACAACGGCCCCTCACAAAGAACAATCAATTCTTCAAGAGTTTATTTTTTTTAGTGAGGAAATTTTTGGAATACTCTTCATAGCTCTGCACTCATATTTCTTTGAATCTCACTTTGTAAAATTTTCAGAAATCTCTTCATAGCTATGCACTCATATTTCTTTGAATCTCAAACTGTAAAATTTTTGGAACTCTCTCCATGGCTCTGTAAACTCAGCATTTGTTTTTTGGGATTTTTTTTGGGCTGGAAAATGCAGGTTCTGTAATTCTTATATTTTCTTCTTTTTTGGATTAAACCTGTGGGGATTACATGATTTCTAGGTTTTTTTTTTTAAGTGTATTGTGTTTCAGTAAAGGGTGCAGTTTGAATATAGATGCATCCGTAGGTGTGGAGGTAAGGTGCACCTTCAAATTTTATCATGGTACATAATTTTGATGTAAAATGTTATTAGGATTATCTAAAAATCTATTTTTATATCTAATTATAAAATTTTATATTTAAAAAATGGTTAAAATCAAGTAGATCTAGAAACATATGAAAATCTTGAAAATAAATGGATGGTGTAGATAATATGTTGTAAAATGCCCTATTTCTAAGACTTAAAATCTTTTTATTTTTCATAGTCATAGATCTCGACATTGAGATGATCAATCAAAGAGCTTTTCAACATTAAAACTACCTTTTTTGATGGATTTTTTAGGGCATCCATAGTTCTACATTATAAGGTAGTATCCTTATATAAACTTTTTCCTTCAGTAAATTATAGGGTTTCTTTGATAGAATTTTCAGAATTCTCTCGATGGCTTTGCGCTCATATTTCTTTACTGTGAGGAAAATGAAAAGTTGCTAGCAAGAGAGAGGAAGACGCACGTTGCCTAAGGAACAAAAGAGAGAAGCCAACCGTTTCTTCAATGATCAAGAGATAGTAGAAAGACTATACATTAATTTTTGTTTTAGTGATAGAAATTTAGAAAACCTGTACTCCCTTGACTTAGTATATGGTTCAAATAATCAATTGAAAGCATCACTCCATAAAATACAAGAACATAAGGTTAGAGCAATGGGTCACATTGAAATAAATCATCCTATCATGATGTTAAACTCTGATACTTTTCACATACTATTATATATGCGATTTACATTATTTATTGACATCATTTTCATTACTATTTTTACAGAAAAACAACATCCATACCTCTCAAGACAAATAAAGCCAAGTCTTTTCTTTATTTAGTATAAATGTACTTGGACTCATTAATAGCCTCCTCTCTCGCCCCCTCTCCCCCAACCAAAATAAATCCTCTCTCTGTGTGTACTCAAAACGTTACTAATGCCCTGTGTTCCACATTTTACTAATACCATGTAAATTATTGTTATTATTATTATTATTATTATTATATATAAATCATCACATACTTTTATTTAGGAAAAATTGAGAGCCGTTGCGGAAAATATTGAGCTCTTAATTCCATGCATATGTGGCAAAATATTTCATGAAGTATGAGTTTGAGAAAATTTATCCAACACAATGAGTATCTTATTTGTATACAATAGAGGTTTAACAATTCTAAATTAGTTTAGCCACTCTAGGGAAAGGTGGTTGCTTTGAACTTAGGTTTATAAAAGTTTAATTGTTTAATTGTTTCATGGTTACATTTTGCACTTTTATTATTAAATCTACCAGTTGAATTAATTTAACATCCTTTTCAAATTTTTCAAACACATTTATTCTTAAATGGATATGAGAATTAGTTAAACAACAAAAGGCATTATTGGTGGTACCCAACCCTAATGAATGAAGAGATTATTGGTGGTGAAAGCCAAAGGTAAATTAGAGAGAAATGCAAACAAATGCATGGTGGTGAAGTGCATATTGTTCAAGCTTTACGGTTCAGACATAGCATACGCCATTTTTCTTTCTCAATCACGTGCAGTGCACGTGCCATTAGTAGATTATTTAAAACTAGAGATTTTATGCATGGAAAAGTTTACATAGAGCTGAGGCTTTAAACAATCAAATTAGAGCATATCTCAAAATTTTCACTAGTAGAGGTTGTTTTGATGCCTAAACATCTTCAAATTGATCATCTCGACATCAAGATGCAAGGACATGAGAAAAAAATAGATTTCAAGTTTTGGACATAGTGTATTTTGTAATGCACTTTTGGACCGTCAATGTTCAAGATTTTCAAGTTTTCATAGATATGTCGATTACCACTATTTTTGAAGCTTTTCACTTTATAAATAAAAATATATTTTAAGGCTACCAAAAATATTTCTAGTACGGAAACCACATTTCCTGATACTATTTGAAGGTGGGCTCTAATTTGATTGTTTAGAGCCTAGGCTATAATTTTATGCATACATTAGATTATTTATACTTAGCTACATAATTTAATAGATATATATTGAAGTTTAAACATATAAATTAAATAAAACAAAATATTTATGTTTAGTTAGATCATCATCATCATCTTCAGAGGCTTTTTCGCAACTATTTGGGGTTGGCTAGAAGAAATCATGATCTACCATTATGAGATATCAAGGCTTAATCATCATCAAATATAGTGTTTAATATATCCAGTTAAAATTTCAACTTTAAACATATATTTTTTAGTTATCTCATACAAATTTTTAAAATATAATTTGTCTTACAAGATGTCTAAAATCCAAAATATATGTTTAAATATTCAATATTATTTACTTACCTAATATATCAGTCTTTTAAATTAAGCATGTAAAATTAGAAAATATTAGGTATATTAATACTATATAATATTTTGCATACTATCATCATAGATGGTATATAAATAATATATTATATATATGAGAAGAGTAAACCTTACAATAGCTGAGCAGCTATAACAAATAGTAATATAGGTGGAATCCTAGCCGCAGATCTTCATCGAGTGGTTCAGAATGTACATCACCATATGGATTTTAGTTGTTTTTTTTTTATAAATCTAATTCAGATAAAATTTGGGTGTATATACCTAACACTATTTCAAACCATATAAAAATATAAAAAAATTATTTTTCATAATTTAAAATCACCAAATTACCCCTGTCATTTTTAGGGGTATTTCAGTTATTTTATAATTTGGAAAATATTATCTATATATATATATATATATATATATATATATATATATATATATATATATATATATATATATATATATATATATATATATATATTGTACGTTTTTAGTAAACACGTCTAAAATTTCATTATGATCTGATTTCTAGAAAAAATATTAAAATTCATATACTGATATGCATTTTGAACCACATGATGAAGATCTGATGGTTCTCATTCCATTTATATTACTATTCATTATAAATGTTAAGCTATTGTTAACTTTTTCTGTATATGTATATACTAGCGAAATGAACGTGCTCTACAAGTGTTTTGTAGAAACATTAAACATATAAAGAAATAACCAAAAAATTTCTCAAAACATATAAGAAATCAAAATTCTATTTCCTAAAAAATGATTCTTAGTTTGAAGTCGCATGCTTTTAATATGACATGCACTGGAGTAACATACTTTTATTACGATAAGTTTTTTTTTCCCTTTTTATTTTTTCTATTAGCCTTTCAAGCATTTCTATGTAACTTCCACCTAATTTGTGGTGCTAAAATACTTCAAAAACTAAAACTTGAATATAGGTTTGTTTAGCGAACAAAGTTTGGTGATTAATGTTAGGACATTGGAAGAGACTAAACATGTATATTGCTTTTAAGTATTTTTTACTTTTTAAAATATCAGTCAATATTATAATATTTTAAATTTGAGTGGTTCAATAATATTTGATAATTTATATATATATATATATATATATATATATATATATATATATATATATATATATATATCATATTCTCAATTTAAAAGTAGCCAAATCTAAGACTTTCAATTTAAATAATTACATAATACTTAAAAATTAAAAAGGTTTGAATTTTTTTTTTATCTATAATTTTGAACAATATTTCAACAAAATTAGAATTTTAGTATGAATAGCTATTCTAAGAAAAACGCCAGTGGGGTGCTCATTATAAATTTTTAGTAAAATATAACCATAACAATAATATAAGGGTGGAGTGATCGTTGTAATTTTTGGGTAAAATATATCATACATAAAATAAAAGTCAAGTGTTCGTTGTAATTTTTTATTAAAATATAGGAAAAATTAAAAAAAAAACCCAAGACCACACTTTCTATGCAATTTACCCCAACCTAACTTCTCTCTCACTTTTTCCCCCAAAACAAGCTTTCTATGCAAATACCCCCTAAGGAAAATGTCACGACCTTGCTCCCGTCTACCTACCCGTCACAACAGAAGGCGATCGGGCGTAGGTTCGTGATCCCAATGCAGCGTTTATCACCCAGGTGGGGTAAATTTAACTCCTTTATATGGTAATCAACAAACCAAGGAAATGAACACTGCTATGAAGTAAAACTTAACAAGCCCATTCCTGAGAAAGATATTACATTATATTATAGTTCAAAAGGTGATACAATCAAGTTCAAGGCTCCAAAGCCCATAATTACAAAATTTCTAAGAACAATCTAAGCAAGGCTAAGGGCCCAAAACATACAAGATTCTCCAGCTTCTTCAAAAAGTAGTCGCTTCAGTCCTAAGCTGCAGCCCATACCTCCGACTTGTAACATGTTGCTTTCAATCTACAGGGAGAAAATGTAGTGGAATGAGCTTTGAAGCTCAATAAGCAGATCTAGTGTTATACATGGCTATTAAACATACTCAGGTGCAAGAAATAGTGTCATTAATCATCATTTATAATAGCGCAGTAGTCGAGCATATTGGTTATCAAATCAATGCAGCCGTTATAACAAGATATCTAATATAAAAGTGCATCAAACATAAGCACCACCAGGCATGCAATATAGGAGAAATCATAATTCCAATATATACATCATATACTCACTCCCTAATTCACCGACTCCTGCTAGTAGAAGTCCTGCCCATCAAGCTAAGCGAATCCCGTTGTTTAGGGCTTCTACCATCCCATAGGAGAGAGGGTGATGACAAGCGGGGCAATCCGCTTCGTAATACCCTCAACTTACGCACACGGTCCCCAGTGCGCATTGGGGGTTCAACAAGCCGTCACCTTGCAAGGCATTAAATCAGATCTCATATCTCATATTTTGAATCATAGGGAGCGACCCTCTTTTCTCCCCTAACCTGTTCTTATCATTGTGCAGGCTAGGGAATACACCGACATCACTATCTCGGTAAACCTAGCTCCGCTACTGATAGGCTCGGGTCCCACCGTGTAGCGGCCAGTGTTCTCATCATTAAGCCCAGTATCCACTACCAAAGGGCTCAAGTCCCAATGCACAGTGGTCAGCATTATCATCAGTATAATCACACAATATACACTACCAATGGGCTTTGGTCCTAATGCGTAGTGGGTAGCATTTTCATCAATAAAACAATACAATAGTCACTACCAATGGGCTTGGGTCCCAATGCGTAGTGGTCATCATTAAGGCCTCATTCCATCCTATTTATACCAGTCAATTTATTTGCCTCATGGCATATACATAACATTCTCATCATAGTAGTATCATAACAATATGGCAATCATCACGGGGCATTTATTTCGTGATTCATAGCATCACATTCATACATGAGCATTATCAATGGAATTTTGACAATTATCAAGGAGCTTTCATCATGAATAAGTTGTATCAATATTGTGTCGTTTACTCTTCACCTATTTGTTAAGTGTCATCAATCCCTTATTCCCATGGCCTATACATGGCAATTATCATGTGGCAGTCACACTCATTACTTGATCAATACATCTTAGTAACTAAGCAAGAAAGTTAGATGCTTCACTTATTGAGAAAATCAAACTTTATTCACAAGATCAAGGTGCGGCCTCAAATGAGCACTAGTAATGAGTAATGACGTGTCTATGCATCTTCAAACATAACTCAACATTTATAGGGAACTTTGAGAATCTCAAAACATGCAACTTTACGTTCATTCACAAAACTTTACATCGGTGGCAGATTTGAGGCATTTAGGCGTCGTTCACCTGGTCGAAAATGCGGCCCAAACAGGTTCACAATTGCTTTACAGCAACTGTGGCAGTGACATATCTCGCATAAGCGGCCATATCTCTTGATTTTCATGATATTATAACATGGTGCATGAGGCAAACTTTAACTAGACCTGTACGTCTTTCGTTGAAACTGATTTGGGCCCAAGTGGGCATCGTTTGGCTAGTGAAAAGCACTGAGCAATAGCCTTAACTTTTGCTGGAAATTCTATGTATCATCGTCATGTTACTTACTTATGAACCAACTTAAATCTCATTGGATAAGCTTGCGAGTGTAGCAAAAAAAGGCCCTATGATTTCTTTAAAAACTTCAATGCATTCTCAACCATTTATTTTACCCTATTTCGTTCATTTCCCAATTCATTCTTCCCATTGACAATGTTCTATTAATTTCCAATAAAGCTGAAGAACATAGCACTAAACCCACTTACAGGCTCACAGCACGCAGTTCGCCCGTTGCCCTTGGTGCTCTCCACGGTAGCTTCACATAGTCGCCTTCGTCCCAGAGGCCTCCTCACGACGATAGCACTCCCACGGCTATGATGCAGGCACGTGCATGACGATGGGTAGAGGGCGCTATTTAAAGACGCGGGGGTAGGTGAGGGTTGGTGGGAGTTGGTGAAGCTCACTGTGGTTGACATCGAGGTAGGTGGGGAAGAAAACTGCAGTGGGCATCAACCGCGCGACGCGTTTCTGACAAAAGCGGAATGGCGCTGACCCTGTCGGCTATTGTTCAACGCTTAACCCGCACGACAATAGCCTCCTCTTCTTCTGGCGATACTCTGCCTTCCACGCAGAGATAGCCTTCCACGCGGTGAAAGCCTGCCTCTCTCCCTCTCCTCTCTGTCGTGTCCTTAATCCAGGCGGCAATAAGCTTGCGGCGATGCTCCAGTCGATGATAACTTATTTCACGCGCGACGTTAATCTCCTTTACGTGCAACGATGCTTCTTACGCCTTTCGCGTGAGGCAATAATCCTCTCACGCTCGCGACGATACCCCTTGCTCGCACGTGGCGTTACCATTCTTCACTCTTACGCGCGGCGATAGCTTCCATGCTACATGGACGACACTAGGTCCAACCGCCCAGACGGTGCTAACCTTTGCCCTTAGCGCCGGTCGTGCGCTTCTCTCTTTCTCGACTCCCTTCTCTCTCTCTCTCTACTGCTGCGAGTGGTCTGGTGCAATCGAACTGCGGTCCTTACATCATCCCCTTCTTAAAAAGGATTTTGTCCCCAAAATCATTGATCAAGGAGGTGGGGGTATTTCTCCCTAATTTCATCATCCCATTCCCATGTTGATTCTTCCTTTGAGTGATATTGTCATTGTACTCGGACTAAAGGAATTTCCTTATTGCGTAATACTTGCACTCTTAGTCCAATATCCCGATCGGTGGATCAACATAGGTTAAGTCTTCCCTGAGTAGGATTGGTTCGTACTCCAAAACATGGGACGGGTCAGGTTGATATTTCTTCAGTAGGAATATATAGAAGACATTATGGAGGTTGGCCAAATCAGGTGGCGGGACAAGTCGGTATGCCACGCCCCCAATCCTTTTCAGAATCTCAAAAGATCCAATGAATCGTGGGCTTAATTTCCCTTTCGTACCAAATCTCGTAACGCCCTTGGTTGGCGATACCTTCAAGAAGACCCGGTCTCCTACCTCAAACTCGAGGTCTCTCTTTCTATTATCGGTGTAACTCTTTTGCCGACTTTGGGCTGCCTTGAGCTGTTCTCTAATTAAGGAGATCCTTTTAGCGGTTAGCTAAACTATTTCAGGCCCTAATAATTCCCTTCGTACCCCCAGGATGTATCGTGTAACGAGAGTGATGTGCTTCCTTCAGAATGGCCCTTTTTACACTTTCATCATTGGGAACACATACTCGGCCCAAACTTTAACAGTCCATTACAGCCTAAAGTAAAATCCTCTTTTCTTTTTTGTTCTTCGAAGATTTTCATCAGGTGGGGATATTCTTTCTAAGCCGCTAGGACTCGTTGGAAGTGTGGGGGCTCCACCCTTAGACATGACAATACTTCTCTCCCTTCACCGAGAGGTTGGATGAGTGGCATTCCATTACATCCTCCAACAACTTCATTTCTCGCACCATCAATTGTGCCATGGAGACCATGATTTTCCTGCTTAAGTCGTTGGCTACTATATTAATCTTACCTGGATGGTATTCGATTGTGCAATCATAATCATTTAGTAAGTCCATCTATCTCCTTTGCCTTATGTTCAAGTCTTTCTGAGAAAACAGGTACTTGAGGCTCTTGTGGTCCATGAACACCTTAAACTGGGCTCCAGAGAGGTAGTGCCTTTAGATTTTTAGTGTAAATACTACTGCTGCGAGTTACAAATCTTGAGTAGGGTAGTTTTGCTAGTGCGACGTTAATTGCCTGGAGGCATAAGCAATAACCTTACCTCTCTACCTTAGTACACTCTCGAGCCCTTTATGAGATGCATCAGTATAAATCACGAAGTCTTCATTTCCTTCGAGAAATGCCAGGATCGGGGCGGTGGTCAGTCTTGTTTTAAGTTCTTCAAAACTTCTCTCACAATCTTCTGACCATATGAACTTTACGTGCCTGTAGAATCTGGTTAACCCCAGGTCACTATAAACTTCAGTCACATTTGCTGGCCTCTCCCATCTAAGTATGGCATCAACTTTGGGGGGGTCGACCGCGATCCCATCCTGAGAAATAATGTGACCCAGGAAGGTTACGCTGGGAAGCCAAAACTCACTTTTACTAATTTGACATACAACGTTTTTTACTTTATAGTTTGCAAAACAGATCTTAGATGCTGCTCATGTAACTCCCAGCTTTTTGAGTATACCAAAATATCATCAATAAAGACCACCACAAAGTTATCTAGAAAACGTCGGAACACCCTATTCATTAGATCCATGAATGCAGTAGGGGCATTGATTAATCTGCACGGCATCACAAGGAACTCCTACTGACCATAATTGTTATAACCATCGGTATCAGTGGTCCATGAAATGATATCATACGTAATTGTTATATTCCCATTCGGATCCAAGGGGTCGTAACAGTCTGCACCCAAAAACAAATATCAAAACAAATTTGTTTTGACAAGTAACATGTACATATTTAAATATAAACTAAAGATCAACCATTTAAAGACCTCATACAGGTGGAAGGCAAAAAAAAAAGAAACACTTGGACAAGAGGGGGAAAAAAAAGTAAATCTGGCCTGCAATATAACAAGATTCAAGTAATAGTAGCAGTAGCAATTCTTGGAAAAAGAGTATCTGAAGGTAAGGACGGCTCCTTTTCTCAGATGTACACTATGGTCAGGCTCTCCTCCTTATCCCAGACTTAATAAAAAGAATTTCTTAAAAGAAATGGGAGAAAACAAAGGATGATAAAGGAGGATTATAACATGGATCGAAACTTAAAAGAGTCTCTCACAGAAAATGAACCAAGAACATACATTAAGAAAGATTTTGGAGAAAAGTTAGGGAAACCACTTCTATAAAAATCAATCCATGTTAAGTTCAGTTAAGACAAAATAGAAGCATTGGAAATGTCAACTGGATTAGAATGTAGAGAAATTCAAGGCCAATCCAAGTACTAAGACAATTTCCAGAATAATCAGCGGCATTTTTGGATATTTCTTTGGATGGTCAGAAGCATGCCACAACATATGTAAGTTTGGAAGTGCTTTTTGTCTTTCATTATACTCTCTCTCTCTCTCTCTCGCTTTCTCTCTCTCTCTCGCTTTTTTCTCTTTCATAATACTCTCTTTCTCTTGCTCTTTTGTCTTTCATAATTCTCTCTCTTTGCTCGTTTGTCTTCCATAATACTCTCTCTCACACACACACATACACACACACTTGAAGGTAGACATAAAAAGTCCATGTCGGCAGACAACACAATGACAAAGACAAACAAAGCAACAGAAACAACAAAAAAACAAGAAAGAGGCTAATGGCATTGTCTGAAGAGGTAGAACGGTCTTTGTAAGGTACAGTCATGTTCTACTTGTCCAGTTTGACTTTGAATGGCATGCTTGTTTAGCGGAAGATTCGGGTCTGCCATCAAACAAACACGCCCAAACATTTTATTATTATAATATACTGTTGCAGTTGAATATTCAATATCATTTACCATACAATAATACTAACGTACACTTAATTAGAATTACTATAACAAGTGGGAAAATAATAGCACATTTGCTCATTTTTATTGCATTCAAGGATGCAATGATGGAAAATAGTGCATTGAGAAGATCAAAGAAAATGAAAATTAATAGTAGCATGAGAAACAATACGGGGAATAGATACAAAGATATTAAATAATTGGAAAATACGTATGGATGGTTTCCTCTCAATGCCCTGGCCTCTCTCTCTTTTTGGTTTTGCTTTTGGATTGGTTTCCCTCTCTTAACTTCCATTTCAATGTTATTCTCCAAAAAGCAAAAGGAAAACAAAAATAAAAAATAAGAGTAATGATCCTATAGGACCCTCTCCTACTCGTATATGTAGGACCCCAAAAGATCACCATTAAAATTGGCATGGATCTCTAAAAAAGTTATCACATGGGTGTGGGATTTGACTTTTCTATAGATCCATGCCAAATTTAATGGTCACATGGGTGGAGGGTCCTATAGGATCATTTCTCTAAAAAAATATATACTTATCAAACTTTGTATGAGAAGGATTCTCATACAAAGTTCTTTTTTAGATAATTCCCAGTATTGAGTTTGGATGATCAAGTGGCCTCTCTCAAGGTCTAGCTGCTCTTTGCAGTCTGGCCTAGGTAGTATTTTACCAACATGCACAAATTCATATTAGATTCCCTCCTCCAAAAAGAAAACTACAGTAATATTCTAGACGAGTAAAGTTTATTATGGTCATCTGTTAGTTTTGAGTTTTGAAAGATGTATACAAGGATTAGAAAAGACGATGGCAACACAGGCAATATCAATAATGATAGGAAAAAGGAAATGGAATCGCCGTCATCAGATGATACTAAATAAATATTGTGTATTTTAGAACTCTTTATGGAGTAATTAATTTGAGTCTTTCACTTGGCAGGTATATTAACACCAGCATCTGGCCTATAAATGTCCTAAAAATCTCGCATTTCAATCAGAAAAGAATGTCACTAGAAATCACACATATCTAGTTTATGGAAGCACACTAAAATCTCTGTAGACTGTGGGACAACCATCGTACATTGGGATCCCCACCATCCAGTGATATGCAGGGTGATGGAGAGATTTGGGCACAACAAACAGGACAACCACAATGGTGTGTCCTACACTCTCTCCATCACTGTCTGGCATTCCATTGCAAAGGGATGAGGGATAACCCTAATGAACTGTGGTTTTCCCATATTCCATTGGGTTATTTCCCTTTAGTCATAATTTGGGAGGATGAACATACTTTCTTTACCTTCACCAATAGTCCCCACAAGAACATATTCCATCGTTGAAATGGTGGAATCGGGTGGAGTTCCTGAGGATTATCTCTCGCCCTTCAATCCGTGATATAAGCTTCATAGCACTGTGACAATCCCCACAGACCCTCAGATTCTGCATAACCCTAATGGGTGCTGGAGCATCAATACTAATAAGCCCAAACGCTACTGCCAACTTTTCACTATGATAGCTCAAAGCTGGCACCTTTTGCTCTTCTTCCAATTGCTGCAACACAAAGCTCTTATCAAGAACATGCCCAAATCTCATCATTTCCTCTCCCAACTCCTCAAGCTTCTCGTGAATCTCTCTTAGTCTTGGGTGGACCTGATCATTGGACACAAAAACATGAACCCCCATTTGGGCTTCGACCCAAGAGCAAGCTGTCCCCCTTTTCACTCCCCTCTCGTGCATCATCTTCCTCACTCTTGCAACCCCTCCCATAGGCCACAAGCTGAATATATATTAGCCAATAGATCATAGCCAACAGGGTTCATTGGCTCAATGGCAAAGAGCCTTTCCGCTGCTCGTTCAGCTAGCTCAACATGCCTATGGGTTTGGCAGGCGCCCAACAAGGCCCCCCATATTACCCCATCAGGCTCAATAGGCATGGACTCCACAAACTCCTCGGCCTCATCGAGCGGCCACAGCGCCCTAGCAGTCAACCATGCATGCATAATGGTCAAGGTAAGGGGTAATTCCAAAATCTTCACTCATGGACCTGAAGTGCCAATACCCTTCCTCGACCATCCCTGCATGGCTACATGCATGGAGCACATTCACATATGTGACATGGTCAGGGGCAATGCCATCCTGTTCTACCATTGTTCTGAATAGTTCAAGAACTTTCTCAGCCTCTCCATTATGTGCGTGGCCAGCTATAATGACATTCCATGTCACCAAATTTCGAATGGGCATTGCACTAAAGAGCTTCGATGCGTCTTTCATGTAGCATGCATACCAGCTAGAGAACTTGCGGTGCATATATTTGAATCAAAACCAAGTTTTATTGCATGGACTTGCACCTGTTTGCCATAATTAAGAGCAGTTAGGCCCGCACAAGAACTGAGCACACTAGCGAAGGTGACGTTGTCTGGTTTAAAATCTGATTTGAGCATATGGGTGAAGAGTTTAATGGCTTCTTCATTGAACCCATTTTGTGCATAACCAGCAATCAAGGCCGTCCATGAGATGGTGTTGAGGTTAGACCTCTCATTGAAAACCAACATTGCTGACTCTAATGACCCACATTTTGCATACATATCAATGATAGCATTAGATACAAATACATCGGATTCAAGCCCACAATGGATGGTTTTGCAGTGAACCTGAATACCGAGTAACAAGCTACCAATACTAGCACACGAGCTCAAAATGCTCGGAAAGGTGAAGTCGTCGGGAGCAACTCCATGTTTCAACATCTCTATGAACAAATTCATAGCTTCCTCTGATAAGCCCTCTCTACTATACCCACTGATCAAGCCATTCCATGAAATGTTATCCCTATGATGCATGCCCACAAACACTCTCCAAGAACTTTCAAGCTCCCCTGATTTTGCATACATGTCCATAACTGCATTGGCCACAAAGACATGGCCCTCGAAACCAGTCCTGAAGACCAGAGCATGAATTTGCTTGCCTTCAACAAGGCCTGAAATTCCAGCACAAGCACTAAGAACTCCGACAAATGTAAAGTCAGAGATTCTCAGACCAGTTCTAAGAAACTGAACATATAAAACCAGAGATAATTCCCCCTTTCCAAGCCTTGCATAACCTGCAATCAAAGAATTAAAAGAGACAGCATCACCCAACTTCCCCATCTCTTCGAAGCAATGCCAAGCTTCTTCCATGTCTCCAAGCTTTGAGTATACGTCCAACAAGGTATTCCTCACTGTTTCTTCCATAAAAACACCAATCTTTAACACTACAGCATGAATCTGCAACCCATGGTTTAAGCTCCCAGCCACGACTGAAGCACGAAGGGCTGCAACTAAAGCAATTGGATGAGGCTTAAGTCCACTTCGACTCATATCAACAAACATTTCAAGAGCTTCAAATGCATATTCATGGCGCACATACCCACCAATCATGATAGTCCATGAAAACTGATTTTTCTCATGCATTTGAACAAAAACTTGGCGTGCATCATTCAACAGGCCAAAACAACAATATCCGTGAATCATTGTATTATAAGAGAAGGGGTCTTTCTCAGACATTTCATCGAACACTTTACGAGCTTCTATAATATAACCAGATTTACAATAGATATGGATGAGTCTATTGTTTAAGAAGAGGCAATGGGGAAAACTGGTTTTGGCCATGTGGGTTTCGACCTTTTGGGCTAGGGAGGCCGCCATTGATTCAGAACAAGCTTGAAGAAGGCAAGAGTAAGCTGGAAACCTCTTTTTAATGGCCTGATGATCTGTTTCTTGCAGAAGTGTTATGGCCTGGTCCAATTGGCCTTGGTCACAGAGAGCGTTGATGGAGTCAAGAAATTGTTGGGTTTTGCAAAGAGTGGTACGTGTTTTAGAGGTAGTTGCAGAGAGAAGCATGGAGGTGAACTGTCTAGGGTTACGGTTTTTGAAGATGAGGCGTCTGGTGCAGGTCTGTGAGGCCCCCATGAGAGGTGGCGGCTACACACCAGTGTGTAATGGCGCTCTCATACATTTGATTTTGTTTAGATTTTTAGGGCGTGAAAATAGTATTTTAAACCCAAAGATAGTATACTCCCGCGGGAGTACACTATCTATTTAACGTTCCCCTGCATTACTTCATCTAGAACTCATTTTAGGTCCCCAAATTCGGGAATGTAACCATTTCAACACATATTAACCTCAATAAAAATTATTTTTTAGTTGTGTCCTCTATGCACTTGAAAACAATAATATCTCGAGGTCGAATAGACATCATCTAATTTTTGGATGATGACATCTTTACAAAACTCAAATTTAAAATTTTTCTTTTGACAATAGACCATGCATTCATATAGTCTACTTTCAATCTAATTATCATAAACGTTTTTTAGTTCTTCGTTCTTTATTCAAATGTGCATCAAAGACTGATATTACTAATTAAATTCTAAATATATTGTCATCTAGGGCTCATAACCGTTTGTGGTAGAGCATTTAGATTTAAAGCAAAGTTTATGAGTTCTGCTCCTGTTAGGGCAAGTTTTGCCTCCATAAACTAAGACACTTCGTCTCTGCTGTGTCCGAACTTTGCGTCCATAAGCTAGGACACTTCATCTCTATGTCCGAACTTTTCTATGATGACAGACAGCTACCCATACAAGTATCCCCCTGTGTCTAGGAGTGTCACATCGTGTTGACACAAAAGTTTGGCAATTTTGAGTGTTGCGGTAACAAAGATTATAACATACATATCATAGATGAAAATGGTTCATAATCATCAATATATATGAAAATGTTTCATAATCATCTAATATATATATATATATATATATATATATATATATATATATATATATATATATATATATATGGAGGAAAGCTTTTTATATTCCTTCTACAACATTGAAATTCTATCCTCCACCTACCATCCAGCCGTCTATTTTTTATCAACAGAGTCACTCATCGTTTGTTTTTAGATCCGACGTCTCAAAGTATTTTATTTTTAGTTTTTTTAAATACAATTTTTCTAAATATAAAATTTGGTACGTGCCTTCTTATCATTGGGGCGCATCTATAAAAAATATTAACAATAATTTTTTGATAAAAAATAATGACCAAATTACCCCTTGAAATTTTTAAGGGTATTTTGGTCATTTTATTTTATTGAAAATATATTTTTTATATTTTTCGCTAGAGCCAGTTTAATAGAGAAATTGATGTCCAAAATTTGGTGTCAAAATAGTTTATAGTAGTGGTTTAAAAAACGGATCGGTGCCCTAGATCGAGCACTCCAAAAAACCATTCGAATCGGTGAATCGGAGATCCGGATCGGGAATCGTCTAACTCGGTTGGATTAAGCTTTAAAAAAATCCAAAAAAATTATTAAAATTCATTATAAATGTTATCTTTTAAGAATCCAATAAGAAACGAGGGTACTACATTGTTAACTTTCATTTTTTTTCATCAATTTGTGAATATTGAGACGTTCTTTCCTTGCATAAACTTATGTTAACCATTAAATTTATATTACACAAAAGAAAATTCATAGAATTATCAGTGATAAAGTGTATCAATCATACATCGACTACAATAAAGAGTATACTAAATTGATGAAAAAATGGCTACTAAAATCTCGAATTGGCGAAAAACCCTAATTCACTAAAAAACCCAAATTATTACAACCTACTTATAATCCAAAATTATTACAACCTAACTAACTATAATATTATATACTGAAATTAAAATTATTGGTTAACATTTTATAATTATTTTATTATACAAACAATAACAAATCCAAAATATTTTATAATATCAACTAATTTAAAATGTACTATTGACAACTGTAAGAAAAATAGTATATTACATGATTTATAATGCAAAAGTCAATAAATAATTTCAAAATTATTACAACCTAACTAACTATAATATTATATACTGAAATTAAAATTGTTGGTTAACATTTTATAATTATTTTATTATACAAACAATAACAAATCCAAAATATTTTATAATATAATCTAATTTAAAATGTATTATTGACAATTGTAAGAAAAATAGTACATTACATGATTTATAATGTAAAAATTAATAAATAAAATAAAAATTTGGTTATCAATATAGAAATTATTTGAATACGTATCAATTTTCGAAATAACACTTCAATTTTTCAAAATTTTAATTTTTTAGATTCTAAAATAAATTTAGTAAAAAAGATTGATAATAGAAAGATTGAATTTCAAATGGAATAATTTTTTTTTAACAACATTATTTTATGCTTATTTTTTATCTTTTTTACAAAAAAATAAAGTAATATAATGTGCCCCGAGCTAGGGTTTGAACCTAACTCGTCCTTCAACAAAGAAGAAGCAATAACCATAAAGCCACGCTATGGCAAGTGTAATAGCTTTACATATTAATAATACTTATTCTATGTATATTTTAATTTAATGCACCTTGTGGGAATTATCCCACATCCAAGAATGAGTATAAAAGTGTGTGATATAAATAGTTTCGTTGTGCTATTATACATGCACGCGTGGAAACACGGGGTTACAATGCTGTGGGGTTGAAGGCTTGCCACGTGTGGCTAAGTTTTGAGGCTTGTCATGTGTGATTGAGAACCGGTTCTCCCCAATTAGTGACCTTTATAGGCGGTTTATGGTTCAGAACCCGATGTAATCGGCACGGGGTTACCGATTCCTGTACTGTTTTGAGGCTTGCCATGTATGATTGAGAACCGGAGAGACCCGGTTCTCCCCGGTTTGTGACCTTTATAGGCGGTTTATGGTTCAGAACCCGATGTAATTGGCATGGGGTTACCGATTCCCGTACTGACTCGGGCAAGTCCGTTGCGACTCATCGATTTTTAAACCATTGATTTATCCGTTGCGGCTCGCCGAGTTTAGACCATTGATTTATAGAAAAAAAGAGAAGAAGGTTACGGATTCCCGTACCGACTCGGGCGAGTCCGTTGTGACTCACTAATTTTTGAACCACTGATTTATAGAAAAAAATTAAAAATAAAATAGTGTAGACGTGACATTGTGATTGGGCCAATCTTAACCCTCCATTAAAAAATGGGCGGTTAGATAAAAAGGGGAGGATAGAACTTCTTGCTATTAAATTCAAATGAACACGTAAACATATCAAAAAATAACTTATCATACAGTCTCACTATTTTAAAATAAAGAAAAAATTGTAAATACCCCAAAAATTAGCTTTGTAGACATTTTTCCTCAATACTTTTAGTATCACACCTACAATCCAAATATTGATTTTCTTTGCTTTAACCTCTCAATGAAAAAATTAAAATATTTAAGACTAAAACGTCATTCTCCTCTCTCATTCTTTCTACCCGCCCTCTCTCTTAGTTTTCCTCTACCCATCCTCTCTCTCCCTACCCACCCTCTCTCTAAGCACCCTCTCTCTCTCTCTTCTCCCTCTGTCCTTTGGATCTCTCTCTCCACATGCCATCTCTCTTTAAGAATAGCGATTGGGAGAGAGCAGAAAAAATGGACTGAGAGATTGGGAGAGGGGGAAAAAATTGGTTGAAAGAGATTTCGGGAGAGAGAGTGGAAAAATGGGCTGAGAGGGATTGGAAGAGAGATTTTGGGAGAGAGAGAGAGGAAAAATAGGCTGAGAGAGAGAGAGATAGCAACAGTGAGAGAGAGAGGGAGATATTTCGTGGAGAGAGAGAGAGATGGGGTTTTTTCCAGTGAGATTTTGTAGAGAGTATAATTTTTTTTCAGCCGCTATTGCTATCTCCCTCTCTCTCCCGAAATATCTCTCCCCAATCTCTCTCAGCCCATTTTTTCACTCTCTCTCTGCCCAGGTATCCACTCTCATTATCTCGAAATCTCTCTCCTAATCTCTATTCTTAGAGAGAAAGGGTGGGTAGAGAGATATCCAGAGGAAAGAGAGGGCGGATAGATAGAGTGAAAGAGGGCGGGTAGAGAGAGAAAGAGAAAGAGGGCCGGTAGAGAGAGAGAAAGAGAGAGCGGAGGTAGAGAGTGAGAAAGAGAGATGGCGGGTAGAGAGAATGAGAGAGGAGAAACGAATTTTAGTTCTAAATATTTTGACTTTTTGAACAGGAGTAATAGAAAAAAAAAACAGTCTTTGGGTTGTGAGTGCGATACTAAAAGCATTGGGAGGAGGATGTCTGCAAAGTTCATTTTGAGGGTATCTATATTTTTTTCTAAAATAAAATAAAAAAAAGAAAATAAACTAGAAACCTATTTGTTTGTTGGAAGGCAAATGTTCTTTGGAAATTGAAAGTTCTTTTCTAGAAACTGGAATATTACCTTTCTAGAATTGTTTGTTATTGTGTTTGATAGCATGCATAGAATGTTAAAGAACTTTGGGTACTTGTGTTGGATTGATCCTGAAATGTTTGGCAATGTTAAAGAAGTTTTGGGTCCCAGTGTTTGATTGACCGTGGAACGTTTGGCATCCGGAGAACTGAGGATATGAGGCCGTTGTGTATTGTATGAAAGGGATATTTAATACACTCCTAATCCTTATTAGGTCTAATGAAATGGAAGGTTTAGATCAAGGGCATAAGGAATACGTTATGCTCTCTCTACCTCACCCCAATAAAAACACCTTTAATAATAAGGTGCGGTTTGTATAGAGCCTAGGCTCTAAACAATCAAATTAGAGCCTACCTTCAAATAGTGTGAAGAAATGTGGTTTCAATACTGGAAATCTTTGTGATAGCTTTAAAATATATTTTCATCTTTATTTATAAAGTTTAAAGCTTCAAAAATAGTGGTGTAGATCAATAGATCTATGAAAACTTGAAAATATTGAAAATTGACGGTCCAAAAATACATTTGAAAATACACTATTTCCAAACTTGAAATCTATTTTTTTTTCTCATGTTCATGAATATTGATGTCGAGATGATCAATTTGAAGATATTTGGACATCAAAACAATCTCTTCTAGTGAAAATTTTGAGGTAGGCTACAATTTGATTGTTTAGAGCCTCAACTCTATATAAACTTTTCCCTTAATTAATATAGATTTTTTGCTAATATCTAATTCAATAGGCAATTAAAAACTCATAGAGAAGAGTCCACATATTCCTTTTAAGAAAAAGTGGTCGGTGACTTTGGATGAAAGCCAATCTTGGCTTCTACAAAATGCAATAGAATACATATGTTCTAAATTATTGTTATACAATTTTTGTGGTCATTACTCCCTATCTTCTTTAAAGAATATAATTGATCTCTATCTTTCGTTATTGTAACTTGTAATTGTTTCTAGTAAACTCTACTTGTAGTATCAACAATTCTCCACAAAAATTACAAAATTTGAAAGAGAAAAATCTCTTATGGATATTACATGGTCAATGTAACTGTCACGTTTGCTATTAAGAGAGATTTATATATGTATCAGATGTGGATATATGGAGATTGAACCTAACACCCTTTGAAAGAGTAACCATTAAAGATAATGGTTCATAATTTGAGATGAGGAAATAAGAATCATACTGAACATTGCATCATGATTCAAAACACAAACATTCCACCAAAAACGGTCTCTTTCAATTGAAACCATGACATTCCACCTAAAACGGTCTCCTTCAATTGAAACCATCAAATTAAAATGTAACGCTCTCTCCCCCCACTCCCAAACAAACCCACATCAAAGCAAACTTCAAATGCAAAAAACTAACTCTTGGGCAGAGTGAAGCATCAAGGCAAGACATAACTACATCTCAGATAATATATTGCTTTAAGATTACCAATTACTCAACTAAATTAAGCATGTAGGATGATTTCTTCATATACTCTTTGTTTCCACAAGTTGGGTCATATCAATGACTACTTCTGATGGTGGGAGTAGGAAGTTCATTTGTAAGCCATTACAATGCTACATATGCTTGGGCAAGTTCTGGCCATAAGCACTTCAAATGTCTAGACCCTCATCCAATATGTGTGCACATAGAATCACCAAAAATCCAGCCTATTCAAGGATCCCTGATCTTCGAAATTAACAACAAATGCCCATTTTATTAATTTTACAAGAATCCAATCACTAGAAACACCAGCCGAGAAATCCTTCCCAAATACGCATCTCCTTGCTGAAGGTCATGAAGTTGTGTGCTTCTTGAATTACGCCATGGGGATCAAGGTTTGAGCCCCGTTAGCAGAACCAGATGGTATCAGAGGGTGTTCCTGCATTGTTATGGCAGATAAAGGGTGCCATGGCCTTGTCAAGGAAACCTAGATATGAGACATATGCAAGTAGCTTCATCAGGCTTAAGTCCCTTTTAACATTTCATCATACATATTTCTGGCCTACCTAAACTATGGCCATCCCCTACAACATGAACCATAAGCCCTGCGGGTGGCTTTGATTCCACCATGTCATGCAACTCATCATGACCCCAAATCAACAATTTGTAAAATTTGGTGAATCAATTTGTCAAATTTTAAGAAAAATTGAATTCTTATTGACTGAGGAAGTGAAGAAAATGAGGGGTTTCAAGCAAAAGGCAGATTCTAACACATCGAAGAAAACCCAAATTCACAAGGGGGGACCAAAACCCCCTTTGATTTGCTTTGATACAAAGCAGTTCATAACACCTCAAATAGGAGAAAAAACCCAATAAATTGAGGTGTGATAAACCCCCTATAAACCAGAATTCTCTCCCTGCAATTCATTTTCTTTGTAGAACCATAGATTTTGCAAAGACCCATATATATATATATATATATATATATATAGAGAGAGAGAGAGAGAGAGAAAGAGAGAGAGAGAGAGAGAGAGAGAGAGCAATTCTTCTTTGTAGAACTATAGATTTTGCAAAGACCAAAACGTAAGAGAGAGAAATTGCTCGGGCCTGAAAGGGAATCACCCACAAGCAAACATTTTCAACACACCGTAAGGGATGAATTATAAAATGAGGGAGAGAGAGAGAGAGAGAGAGAGAGAGAGAGAGAGAGAGAGATAGATTGCTTGGGCCTGAAAGCGAACTTTTTTTTTTTTGAAAATGATAACTGTTGCATTGCTATAAAAGGGTGTACAAAAAATGAAGCACCCAGGTGTTCGTATACAAAAAACCCTTCGCGCCCCAAAAATTGCTCTAACATAAAGTATTACGGAGGGCAATTAGAGCTCAAAAAGTTGCTGAAAGGGGTCCGAGATGCTCTACACTGAGGCTCCGTTTTAGCGAGGGAGTCAGATGTGGTGTTAGCCTACCTCCACGATGGAACAAATTTGTGGATGCCCATGAGAAAGGCTAAAGCTTAGGCCAGAGCAGAGTTTGTGTGTCCAACAAAGAGGGAATGAGATAGAAGAGTATTTCCAATGGAGTCTCAGAAAATTCCCCCTATTCCGGCAAGGCCTGGGTTTCCGAGGGAGCAGCCATCGAAAATGAGCTTCACTTGGCCCGGCTCAGGTAGTCTCCATAGCAAAGAACGAGAGACCCTAGCTGGTCTAGGGGTCAGCAGATTTTTCCAATTAAGGTGGAAGTCCGAAAAGGAATAAAGTTGGAACAGCGTGTTGTCTTTGGCCCAGAAGGTGATGAAAGAAGTTACCTTTTGGTGCATGGCCAGAACAGTTGTGGTTCACCTCTAAAGATCCAATTGTTACGCTCCAACCAAATAATCCAAAGTGTTGCAGCAACGGTGGCACGCCACAGGTAATTGCATGTGGCTGGACTAAGTTGGAGAGAGGAAGGCCTGGATGAGTTGCGGCATATGGAGTAAGGGTTACCAGACCCAGCCGAAACGCTGAAGCAGAAGACCCCACAGGAAGCAGGCAACACGGCAGTGAATAAAGCGGTGTGCTTCAGTTTCCTCTTCCTCCCTACACATAGAACATCTGTTAGGGAGCTGGTGGCCCCTTCTTTGGAGTTAGTCTACCACAAAAGCTCTCTCAAAGAAAGCCAGCTAAATATAAAGAGGGCTGAAGATTGGGTGGGGGAGTAGGTTGGCAAGCTTTGTAGAAAGAAGTGACTGAGAAAATACTCGTGGGGGCTGGTGAAGAAAAAGAAAAACAAGATAGAGGAATAGAGTTGGGGAAAGTTTCTTATAGAAGTCAAGCACCGTTCTGCGCTTGGCTGCATCTCCCAGCAAACATTTTCAACACACCCTAAGGAATTACCCACAAGCAAAAAATTTCAACACACCCCAAGGAATGATATATAAAATGAGAGAGAGAGAGAGAGAGAGAGAGAGAGAGAGAGAGAGAGAGAGAGAGAGAGAGATTGCTTGGGCCTGAAAGGGAATTGCCCACAAGCAAACATCTTTAACACACCATAAGCAATGATATAAAATTAGAGAGAGAGAGAGAGGGAGAGAGAAAGGACTGCAAGGAAGAATATACAATGATGAGACACTTCTGCAAACAAAAAAAATAGAAAAACAAGATAGAGAAATAGAAAAACGAGAAGAAGAAGAGAGAGAGAGAGAGAGGAGAATCTTCTGCACCAAGCAAACCAAGGTGGAGGAAGAGAGATCATGAAGAGAGAGTGAGTAGAGAAAGAGAGAGATCTAACTGGTTGATTTCAAGTGCTCAGATTGGGGTGGGAGGCAGCCACCAGATGCAGACAACAAAGTTGCGGTGAAGATGCGGCCAAGGTAGAATGGTGGATCGTTGGATCTATTTAGGGAGAGTAGGAGAGAGAAAAGTTCATAAGGTTTTCTGAAACTGTTCACTGTTGTATTGCTTGAACGTAAAAGGTTTTGCTTCCCTAGGTTTCAACAGAAGCAAAACATTTCTCATATGAGCCAAAAAAAAAAAGAAGATAGAAATTCTTTTAGCATTAGCACTCCTGCGTGTCAAACACAGAAGTGCTATAGAATGGGTGAACGTTTGGTTTCTAAAGCCAAATGTTTGCCCAAACAAACACGCCCTCAGGAACTTACCAGGGCTGAGACACGCCAATATAGACCATGTCTCTCCATTGCTTGATGCAAACAACCAACTAAATTCCTCCCTGGAATCCGGAGTCAACATGTCTTTATTAGCACATTTTCAAGGGAGAAATCTAATTGCATAGAATATCAAGAAACTGGGAAACTAGCTCAAGATATAAGAGAGAACATTTAACAATAGCACATATACATGATTGTTTATACATCAGACCATCTAAACTCCATACAAGAAGGCAAAAGTTCTACATATCCATTCCGAATTCAACCTGCAATAACTTACTTTTCCAAAATAAGCACAAGTGGAAACATAATTATATATGATTTATATAATGACCCAAAGATTTGTTTTTCATTTTATAAGAATAGAGTAATATGTGAATTTTTATTGAGAAATAACTGAGTTAATTACTTTCTTCCTTGCTCACTACACAAGTCTTTGTCACTGAAAGCCCATTGATTACATTTCGTTCTAGTATTATCTGCTTTCCGCCCATGGAAATCCTTGTGGTTGGGTCTGGAGATAAAAAACATTTTGAGCCCTTCTTACAGCACCACTGCAAACATGCACCTTATTGAAAAGAAAGAATCACACCTACTAATCACCTCAACAAAGCACCTTAATTCATCCATCTGAACATCCATCTATTTCCACTCAAAAGGAAGGACAATAAAATGGTCTCAACAAAGCACCACCAGTCTAAATATTGCAAACAAGGAACATTCAAGCTATAAAATGGTTTCAAGAAAATTCTATTGTTTGTCGGGCATGTACTAGAAGGACAATATTGTAGAACTGCTTCCTTAGCATTATCTTCTTGATTGAAAGCATTGTATCATACATAACCACCCCTATGTGTACACATGTCTTTTTCTGGACATAATGTTTGTAAAGTTGGAAACATATTCACCGTATTTGTTTTCTTGCTACTGCCTATATAATGCATTTTATGTTATGAGAAATCAACGAGCAAGACACATGAAAAAGAATATAAAGACTAAAAGAACTAATTGCCTATGAATATTACAAAGAAAGAAAAATAACTATATGAACCAAAAGGGTTAAAAGCAGATAAGTATCACTAATAATTTTACTACAAGAACGACATCTAATGTTTCAAAAAGCGCTAGGAGGCACCTAGGCGGTCAGGGGGGTCCAGGTCGCCCAGCGCCTAAGCGGGCGCCCAGAACCTGTGGGGCCCAATAGAAATAATTTTTTTTTGGGTTTTCTCTCTCTAAAATAGCCTCTAATGGGTTTTAGGTTTTAAATGAACCTAAAACCTACAATTTTACCCCTTTAGTATTAAAAAAATGACCCAAAAATACCCTTAAGGAGCCGTAATTCTGCCCCCGGGTGGGGCACAAGCCCTAGGCGGCCGTCAAGCGCTGGGCGGTCCCCTTTTTGAAACAATGACGACATAAATAAATTGCATAGCTAAATATACTAATCTCAAAACATTGAATGCTTAGTATACAAGCATAATACAACATTGTGTGCACCACATAATATATATTAATACAGAGCAAATTTCAAAATCAGAACGTGAGAAATCACGATGCCACAACATCTAAAGCAAAAACTAAACTAAAAAAAATCAAAAGCAGGTAAATATTCAAACTTACAACTTCCAAACTGAATTATATGGCAAACATCCCAATTCAATCTAGAATGATCTTGTCACATGAAGTAAACACAGTTAAAATTTTCAATTTCACGGCTTTCTATTACCCAATGAGAGATAATGCTATTTCAACAACAGCACAATTAAATTTAACCCCAGATAAAAGTAACCGGAAAACCCAAGAATATCTCATTCTGCAAAGGAATGCTCCATAAATTTCAGCCCAATGAGTACAAAAACCAAATAACAGAAAACCCGAAAATTCTGTAAGCAAATAACAATAGCATAGAACCCAGTTTTATAGATATCAAATCCTATTGCATGATACAACCTCCTAAATAAACTTTCAGCAATAAATAAAAGAAAAAGAATACTTAGATTATTAACTCAAAAAACCAAATGAAAATTAGTTCAATGACACCACAAAAACAACATCAACAACGATAGCAATAATGATCAATTAATCAAACACCTCAAGGCCAAAACATTTTACATTATATAAACAAAATCAAATTAATCAAACTCTCGAGCCCCAAAATAGTAATTCTCAATAAAAAGAAAACTCACATCAAAATTTATGTGACAAACTAGAAAAATAAAACATAAATAATAAATAAATAAACTTAGGGAATATGGGGGTTTTCTTCTTTATGCATAACCAAGAAGAAAAAAGAAACAAAAAATCCAATAAAAAAAAGAAACAGAGCTCTCTGTAGACTTGGGGTTAATCTTGTTTGAGCTTAATAATAAAAAAAAAGAAACCTAAATCAAAAATAAAATCTCATTTAGATCTGGGATTAACTTTTTTGAGCTCTAAACAATAAAAAAATTAAAAAAGGACTTGCTGTAGCTTTCTCTAAGCGCTTAGCATGCAGCAATGGGGGCAATGAGGGGAACAGACTTAAGGCAAGGAGGACAGGAGTTGGTTGAGGGTTGAGCTTTGTTGGGGCGAGTGGCAATGGATGGTTGAGTTGCTAGGGTTTTGAGTGATAAAGGGTTAGAAAGATGGATGGTTGAGTTGCTAGGAATTTTTCTTCTCAGAGCGTGGTGAGTTTTTTCTTCTCAAAGAGATGAGTTAACCAAGGGTCCCCTGCGTGGATGAGTTTTGGACTTTATAGCCCCGATGAGTTTTTCCATGTTACAATATTTTTGCTCATTAACTTTTTGTGAAAGTTGCAAAGCGAGGGTACCAATGTCCTGCAACTTTCCTCAGTGAAATAGTGTTTTGGGGAATGTGGTGGTTCCAACTTTCCACCTTTTTGTTATTCCCAAACCAAGGAAAGCTATAGTATAGGAGAAAGTTTGGGACTTTTCCACACATTCACCGTTATCAAATGCCCCTTAGGAGAGTAAGGGGAAGGCCCTAAAGAACATGAATGGATGTAATGAGAAAAGATATGATGACTTACAGTTTGACTAAGGGTATGGCCCTTGATAGAATGGAATGGTAGAAGAAGATTCATGTAGCCAACCACAAATGAAGCTCGGAAGAAGATGATGAAACCATCTAGACTCAATCTGACACTTTAAATTACTCTTTCCAATAACTTTAAAATGAATGAAATTTAATCACATCAAGAATGTAACACTCCATTTTCAGTTTGGACAAATCTTAAACCACAAGCAATAAAATCAAACAATTCCTGGATTTAATAGAGTTTAGTTGATGAATCCACATTAAAAGAACAAAATTTTGTAAGCAATATCATAGAAAAATGGAAGTTAAGAACCTTAGAGGTGCCAAAATCGACAATTACGCTCAAAGACCCACCACCATAGCCTCTAATTACAATGAAATCAAACTATTCTTGCATTTAATAGTGTTTAGTTAATGAACCAATGTGGAAAAACAAAAAAAATTAAGCAACATCCCAAGAAAAATGGAAGTTAAGAAACCTCAAAGGTGCCAAAATGGACACTTTTGCTCAATGACCCACAATCCTAGCCTCATAATTGCAACCTCAAGACTCAGAAAATTTGTACTCCCAAAGATACACACGTAAATAGAGTTTCAAAAAATAAAAGTTCTAATTACATTTAATTCTCTAGAGTCTTAAATTCCTAGATTTATAGTCACAAGATGATTTTTACTCGAGCAAATAAAATGTTTCAGAGCCTAATTAAAATGAAAGGAAAACGATATAATGACAAAGGACGAACATAAAACAGACGAACATACCCCCAGACTTTGCATAAAACTTTCATTAATTTATCGTCAGTTGCAACTTGAAATTCCAAGTTATTTTCACTCTAGTTCTGTTACTGAGTTGCTCCTAAATATCATTACTTTCACTCATAATAAATAGACTTTGGGAACTCGTCAATCAAAAATCCACATAGCAAAATTCTACTTCCAATTCAAAGAATCTTCATCGTAATTCCACTCCTTTTATAAGACCTGTGTTTAAGCTACTTCTATGCAAACTCATAGGAGTCAAATATTTACTAATCACAAGTAACAGGGGTCACAGTGAAATTTTTAACCAACCGTAAATAGTTGGTCAAAGGCTCTCATGATGATGATGAAATAACAGGGGTCACTGTGGCCTTGGATTAAGATCCTAGATTACCTACCACAAAGCACCCAAAAAAAAAAAGGTATTCCAATTAATAATATAATATATTCTTTAAAAAATAAATACAGTTCTTTGTTCCTTTTATTCTTTGCCTTAATCTAAGAAGAACACAGACTGTTTTCTAATATCAATAAATAGGATCCACACATCATACATCAAAGGAAGAATTCTCATCACAAGACATGAGAATAATCAGATCTTAGAACTTTCAGAATAATGTTGCATAAGAAAGGAAAAAAGAACAACACAAAATCCAAGGTCAGTTGTGTCGAAAAGGAAATTCTAAGTTTCAAGTCTATAAACCTGTTATTCAAAACGAATCGAGGGGGACAACATATGGAGGGGACCCATTCACGAAAAAGGGAAATCAAAGTGCATTTGACACATGAAACGCCCGTATCACACCCTCATCAAGACCCAATGCCAGTGTCACATCAAGAAATAAAGTCCAAAGAGAAAACAGCCAATCCAAACCAGATGAAAAAAGCCAATTCAAAGTGGAGATACATACTATGAAATGGTCACCATCCATCTTCTTTCTCCATCTTTTACTCTCCACCTTTCTCCATCTTCGGTAACAAATAATCTTGGTATGGCTTGAAACCTTCCTTCCATTGAGAAAATCTTTTCTTCAAGCATTTAAATATTTCCATCTCTTCTGATTCAACTTTGACGCTAGATCCACCAAAATTCAGCTTCACAGGGCTTAGCTCGTCAAAGAGTTATGATGCATCTAGTTTCTCTTCACCTCTAGGATCACAATTTTTCTTATGCAATGCAGTAACAAAAATATCAAATCTGTTGTCTTTGTGACCAAATTTTGATTTCCCAAAAGAAAGGTTTTCAAGGGGTGACTTCTCAGGATCCAAATTATTTGCCTGGGTCTCATGCAGAAATAAGTGCCCCTCTTCTTCGGGATCTTGGGACTCAGTCCATGCATCATAATCATTAGAGAGAGACATAGCATAAGGCACTTCAGGTCTAGGACGAGATTTCGGCAGTTTCGAACTCTTGGCTAAACTGATGAGTTCTTGACATTGATTACCCATTTCCGCATCTGCAGACAACCAATTAATCTCAGGAACAAAAGATGCTCTTCCTTTATCGATGATCTGAAAAGTTTGCAAAAGGGGAAAGGGGAGCACTGGCCCAACTAGATGGGGTGGCATTGGATCAATTACATCACCCTTCTCAGTGGGAGGACCAACTTGATCACACTTCTTAGTGGCCTTGGAGCGCGATCTCCCATAACTTTTCGATGGTACACGAAATGGAAACGGTGGCAATTGAGTGGAAGAGGAGCTAGGAATGGCCAAGTAGTCAGGACCAGTGTGATTCAAATATGAATTCCTCACAAATGCGAACTCCACATAACACAAATTTAGACTAGTCCACATTCTCTTAGATATAATTTCATGAGCACTGCTAAGAGTATTTATTTCACCAAGAACATAGTCCATCGAGGGAAGTGAGCCAAACTCCAGCTGACCTGAAGCTTTCCATGCCTCCAATATTAACTCCTTTGCAGCTGCAGTACTTTCAACATTGTCACAATGCATTGATCCTCTACTTGAAGTTTCTTCTAGTCTCGAATTCAAAACTTCAGCAAGAGTTGGACCACCACTAAAGTATCCCAAGAAGTAATCAAACTTTTTGTGTAGCAATTTGAGATGATCGATGTCTTCTGGTTCCACATGTGAAGGAAATGTAGTCCTAGATTGTACCTAAACCGGTTTACAACTGGACTTTACACAAGAGAAATCCCACAAAGCCTGGTATTTCAATGTTTCAAAGATCCCATTAGATGTCAGCCTAATCATAAAGAAACCACTTGTACAATCATCTTCATATCTCTCTGAACATGGCTCACTAAGTACACAAAAACCCAAAACCTTCTCACGCTTTTGCAGCTTATATGAATCTGTCCTGAATTCTTCTTTCAATTCACAATCAACACAACAACAATCCTGTGAAACCAAAGCGATCTCAGATGGAAGACCCCAAGCATATAAAGAACCACTATCAGAGGTCCAACCTGGCTTCAAATCAATAATAGGATGAGGCCCATAACAAAAAAGGCTAAATTCACAATTTTGAAAATAACCCACCAAAATAACGTAACCTGAATCAGAAGCTCATTTAAGTTTTCCATTAGATGGTCTTAGATCTGATAATCTATACATATTAATGTAACGCACATGATCCAGACGATGATCCCATTGCAATACAGGATCTAATGGCTTCCTAGTGTGAAACAGTAACAGACAATATTTAGTAGCCACCGAGAACAGGAAACCATCAAAACTGGCTTTGCAAAAAGCTTGAAATCTATCACTCTCTATGAAATGGTGCTTGACAGAATTGCATAATTCGATCTTTGCTAAAACTATAACCTTCACCTTCTTGTCCCTAAAATCAACCATCAAAATCGTGGTTTTAGAAGTAACAATCAAAACCCTAGGATGCCATCCAAATTCACAACAAAACCAATTGTTGTCAGACTCTTTTGAAATCAAACTCCCCAAATTCTTCGAAACCAACTCTCCCTTAAATTTCCAAAGTAGATTCTTGACCCCAACACAATAATTTAAGTCATATAATCTCAATTCCGCAGTAACCAACAATACTGCACTCTCTTCAGGCAAATATGGACTCCAACAAGCTTGGGCCACCTGATTTTTAAAGGTGGCTGATGCTAAATTCTGTGATAATGGTGTCGAATTCCTAACACCAACTCTGAGCCAATGAACCTCATAATGAGAACAAAGTAGAACAAAACCCTCTGTAAATTGATCTCATACTTCAGAGGAAGAGGCACAGTCTGCCGTTGAGATCGCAGAGACTCGAATTATTCAATTCTTGAAACTTGGAGAAAGAAGGAAAACACTATCCTTGAGGAGGGAAAAACCACCACCATTGTCTCTCTCTCTCCTGCCTACTACAAAGGCATGCCGATCAGAATTCTCTCCAGATGGGAACAGAATGAGAATTTCACCGTTGCGACAGGTGAGAAGATGGAGGGGGTTACCAGAAAAATGGCGTGAAGAATGTTTTCCAGCTGCACTTTTGGTGGTGGAGAAGATGAGAGGGAAAGGAATGAAGTCATCATCTGATCGTCGATAGAACCAATAAGTGGTGGAAAATATGTCTTGGGCTGTTGGCGGAGGAGAATAGCAAACTGGAGTGTTTGCTAGCGATAGAAACTGGGTTGCAGGGTTGATTGGTGAAAAGCAGAGGGGGCTAAGGGAGTGAGCTGATTCACCGGTGATGAGGCGGGGGCAAGGGAAGACCGAGCCTACAGGAAAATGAGATTTCCATTCCTCTGAGAAGTCCATGGCACCCGAAAATAGAAGAGCAAACCGAGTCTATATCCAGGGATTCTCTCTCTTCTCTCTCTCCTCTGCTTCAAAGAAAACATGACCAGTGAATCTTCTCTCGTCTTCTATTCTATTACAAAATTAAAGAGAACCTTGTAAATTTTTTCTCTCCTTTTGCTGCTAGAGAAAGACAAGCTAGTAATCATCTATCTTAGAAGAAAACTCATTAAATATTTCCTCTTGTTCTGCTGCCAAAGATAAGCCAGTGAAACCTATCTCTGGTTCTAATAAAAAGTAAACCCAGTATAACACCCAAAGTATCCATCAGACATTACACAGAATACTCCATGAATCTGTAAGAGAAATAAGTGAAGGTAAATAGGGAATCTTCAAAGGTGAATAAATAACAAAACTCGAAGGGAAACTCGATCAGGTAGCTTGGCCATAAAAAATCTCATAAAAGCATGAACTTTTGCATTGTAAACCCAAAAGGAAAAAGGAAATGGAGATAGAGAACGTGAAAAACAAAGGTAAAAAAGAGAGGGAGTCCATGGAGAAGATGCACAGAGTACCTGGAGAAAGAATAGTACTAGAGAGAATCAATGCACATCCTCGAGCGTTCTTGGGCCATAGAAATTTTCATTAAGTAGGGCTTTTCACTAATTTCACTCTCGGCCTGTTCGACAACTAGAAGCAGGTAGTTCCCTTAGAAGCTTGAAGTTCGGACTCCCTCAAAAGCTAGATGACCTAGCCCCTTGTTCGGACTCCCTCAAAAGCTAGATGACCTAGCTCCTTGTACTAGAAAAATAATGTGTTTGATAACTTATCTGGAAACTTGAGGGAGCCTGAATACTTGTGTTTGCCACCACCTGGAAGGTTTCAAACCTGGCGACCTGGTAATTAGCTAGTTTAATTCATACCTTAAAGTATTTGTATTTAATAGGGTAATATCAATTCAATAATAAAAATTTCATAGAGTCAAACAAGATAAATATCCATATTTACACATCTACTACTAATAAATATCCCAATCCATATCTTGATCCAAATGAAAAAAAGCTAAATATAAGCAACGAATCACACTCTAAAAGGGCTCTCCATTGGCAGTTAGCTTGTGTGTGTGTGTCTATATATATATATATATAGACACAGGGTGTGGGTTGTATAACGCTGAGGCCCTAAAGAATCAAAGAGGCGCACTTTCAAATAGTGTCAAAAGATGTCACTTCAATAATATGAAAATATTTATGATGGCCTGAAAATTCATTTTCAACTCTAATTATAAAATGTAAAGCTCAAAAAATAGTGTAAATCAAGAAAATCCATAAACACTTGAGAATTGACGGTTCTAATAGTGTATTACAAGATGCACTATTTCCAAGATTTGAAGTGCATTTTTTTTTACGTCCATGATCTCAAGGTCGATGATCTTCAAGTGAATTTTTGAGATGCACCTTAGTTTTATTGCTTAGGGCCTCAACCTTATATAAACGTTTTCTATATATATATATATATATATATGGAAGCCATTATGCAACGCCTATGGGCGAAAATGAACAGTGTTTTTGCCCATAAGCTCGGTGCTGTCCGATTTTTTTGGACAGCGAAGATTAAAGACCACCACGGACCTAGCATGTCCGTGGCGGTACCCCGTCACAGACATAGCATGTTCGTGGTGGTAAAAAAACATGCGAAAACTGCCATGGACATAGCATGTTCGTGGTGGTAAAAAAACATGCGGAAACTGCCATGGACATAGCATGTCCATGGCAGGGCAAAACACTGTTCAAAATCACCTATAGGTGTTTTTACGTATATATATATATATACACATATAGAAGAATTAAAATATGAAGTAAATAATATTAAACAAGAAATAAAACAGCTTAGATTAAGAATTGAACAATTAGAGACCCCTCAAACAGGAGGAAATGAACCTGTTAGCCCATTAATGGATGAATTTCAAGAGATTAACATCCCTGAAAATAATCATATTTCTGAAAAAAATCTGAAAACCTTGACATGTGTCAATCTAGTTGATAAGGTTATATCTCAAAAATGGTATACTTATGTTACAATTGTTGTAAACAAAGAATTCAACTTCCAGACTATCGCCTTAATTGACTCATGTGCCGATTTGAATTGTATTAATGAAGGTCCTGTACTTTCTAAATATTTTGACAAAACTACACAAATATTGAATACTGCTGATGGCAAAAGAATGATGATCAATTATAAACTTTCAGATGCAGTTGTCTACAACAATAGAACCTGCTTTATATTACCATTTATAATGGTAAAAGGTTTATCCCAAGCGGTCATACTAGGGACACCTTTTTTTAACCTCTTATATCCAATAAAGCTATTGGATCATTCTGGTATAGAATCTGAAATTGATAGTCATAAAGTAAAATTCAAATTTATTGACAAACCAAAAGTAAAAGAAATAAATAAGGTTCAAAATCAACTAAGAAATAAAGAAAAGTTTTTATTCTCCCTCAAAGAAGAGATAAATTATAAATAATAGAGAAAAAACTGAAATCTCCTAATATTCAAAATGAAATTAAAATATTTCAAGATAAGCTTGAAAAAGAAGTTTGCGCTGAGATTCCTAATGCTTTTTGGAATAGAAAACAACATATGGTAGAATTGCCATACGAACCAAATTTTGATGAAAGACTTATTTCGACAAAATCTAGACCAATCCAGATGAATAGCAGACTTTTGGATATCTGTAAAACAGAAATACAAGATTTATTGGTGAAAAATCTTATAAGAAAGGCATACTCTCCTTGGAGCTGCCTAGCCTTTTATGTAGAAAAAGCGGCAGAACTAGAAAGAGGAGTTCCAAGGTTAGTAATCAATTATAAACCATTAAACAAAGCATTGAGATGGATTCGGTATCCAATCAATAATAAACGGGATCTACTGAACAGATTATTCAAAGCTACGGTTTTCTCCAAATTTGATATGAAATCAGGATACTAGCAAATCCTGATCACCAAAAATGATTTCACAGTACCGTTTGGACATTATGAATAGAACGTAATGCCTTTTGGACTAAAAAATGCTCCTTCCGAATTTCAAAATATTATGAATGAAATTTTTAATCTATACACGATTTTTACAATAGTATATATCGATGATGTATTGATATTCTCTTAATCTATAGAGCAACATTGGAAACACTTGCATCTTTTCCATAAAATTATTATGCAAGCAAGTTTGGTAGTCTCAGCCAAAAAGATTAAGCTTTTTCAAACTAATATCTGATTTTGGGACATAATATTTCCCAAGGTAGTATAACTCCTACCGACAGAGTTTTGCAATTTGCTGATAAATTTCCTGATTAAATCAAAGATAAAACTAAATTACAAAAGTTTTAGGATCCCTCAATTATATTGCGGATTATTAAAAAAATCTGGATGCTGACTGCCTTTTTCAAAGACTTCAAAAAATTCGTTAAAGAAACTGAGAAATCTTTAACTGAAAAATCCCAATTTCTCAGTTTCTTTAACTGATCCCAACCTTTTAAAGGTCTTAACATTAAACCTTAAAACTCAAGGGTTTGATATGGAATTTAGTTCGCAAAACATCTGGCGGCTGATGAAAAGGGGTTTGCAGTCAGCTGCCAGATTTTTGTAATAATCCGCAATATAATTGAGGGATCCTAAAAACCTTTGTAATTGAGTTTTCCTATATATATATATATATATATATATATATATATATATATATATATATATATATATATATATATATATATATATATATAAGCAAGAGCACCCCCTGCATGCCTACCGAACTATCACATGAAGCCTCCTAAACTAGTAAAGTGAATCTGCCCCTAGATAGTGAAGATACTAAAGAATTAATTGCAAGGTTAATACACATGAGGCAACCATGAATGTGACAGGCTTCTTTGGGTATCTTGTGCAGAAAAATTGCGTTAAGCATGTATAGGGAAAAAATAAAAGGGATTTGTTAAGGATTTTTTATAAAGCATGAATGAAAAAAAAAGAAAAAAACAAAAAATGCATGAAGCATAAATACTGAAGATCCCATGGAAGACCCATCAATGCATAAAAAGATTGCCACTCTTGTTTGTCTTACAGTGCAGCTTCCCATCTTACATTATTATGAACCATTCTATCCAAGGAATGACTTCTGTAGACACCATAATTGGCTCAAAGTCCAGCAACATGCATGTGAAGTATATTAGTTACTTAGACCAAAGAACTAAATTGACACCCCCACAAAGATGCATTCAACAAGAACAGCGCACCCATCCTGCTTGTGTGGCTTGGTGTGGCAAGTGTAGAAGAACTTGGATTGAACAAGATTTTTAAGATGGATGCAACCTTTGTCAAGTAGATCCAACAACTTTTCTTCTTACATGGATTTTTGTAGTTAGTGGACATAGTCCCCAAATATAGAATTTTATAGATAAAAAAGAAATTGAAACCTAACCCAATGAAGTAAATGAAACTACAAAAGCAAAAGAATAACAGATAACTCATGAAACCAGCAGACAGAAACAAACAAGAAGTTGAGTACAGACACAATTAGAACAGGGCAGAGTCTACATAGACAGTAAAGACAAAACATCATCCCTTCTCCAAAGGGGGTACAGTATCACCATCATTTTATTTAAACTAATTATCAAATAGTTTTTTCTATAATATCTGGTGAACAAATCACTTCCTGGACATAAAAAATTTTCAATTACTTACTGTAAACAGCAATGTAAACTAAATAATTTGAAGCATTAGATTAATATGTGCAATCATACTGTATATAAGAAGGCAATCCCGGTGCACAATTTCACTTGTAATAGTAAAGATGACTGCAAATAAGGTCAAATATATATATAAGGTAAAATATATTGACAATAGTTCAACATTCACAGTAAAGAAACCCATTATAAGTGTGTATCATCATCCATTCCATTTATGATAAAAATTTTATTCTTTTCACTTCAAAATTTATAAACTTCCAATATTTGGCTTATTAAAGAGCATCTACGTGCTAAAAATAAAAAACACTTACATTAACCACAAGCACAAAAATGTAAATTCATGCAAAAAAGGAAGCATTGGTCTCAAACCAAATCAGCTGCACCTTACGATCAGCTGTGATGGCTAATTCGAAAGTCAGGGCTTCACAGAGAAATTGACGCGTGGGTATGTAACTTAGAGATGATTTGCAGTGGTATAGAGAGAGAGAGAACACTAGGGCCAAGTTCAGCGAGGATGAGAGAAGAGTGAGAACAGAGAGAGAGAGCAGGAAGAGAAAGAAAGAGAGGTTAGGTTTTCGGGGAGGGATAGAAGGCCCCACTCCAAATTTATGAGGAGTGCGCACTTCCAGCACCTCAACTTCAAGGCATGACCAAACAACAAACTGTAATGCACAGCCTTTAAAGGCTCGATTGATTTGTACAAAATAGTCACATGTAAAACAGTTTTCCTATATAAACAATTTGCTATGAAAGAGTTATTTAATCTTATTTTTTTCCCACATTTGATTCACATGTCTGGAATTTGTGTGTAACCTATTTAGAGCTCGTTTGGTTCATGCGTAACAGTTTCCATATGTAAAACAGTTTTCATATGTGAACAGTCCCGTGTGTAAGAATTTTCCAATCCTATTTTTTTCCAAGTTTGGTTCACATGTGTGGAATACTTGTGTACCCAGTTTCTTATGTTTGGTAACCAATTGGTAAAATATCTCCCAAACTCTGGATTAATACCAACTTTTAATCGTTCTATTGCAATATAGATTATTTGATATCGATGTCCATCCAATTACGATGATTTTTTAAAGACATTCAAATTATAATATGTTTTAAAAAATTGGATGGTTTAGATCAAAAGTTTGGTTCACTTTATGAAATTAAATAATGGTGGGGCATGATATAAGGTGTAAGCTATGACTACAGATGCATTGAAAAGAAAAGAAAGGTTCCATGCATCTAAAGAAAATGCCAACCATCATTATTAACAAGAATCATGCCAACTAAGTTCAACATCCCTTTTCAAATATTACCAAATAACTTACATAGGATGGCCCCCAACACCTCCCCCAGGACCAACAAGGATGAACTCGAACATACTGGATGAAATATATACTTCCTCATGGTGCAAGCTATTAACAATATTCAAAATGGAACCTATAGGGCTTGTTTGACAATTGGAAGTTAGCTGTATTTAGAACCAGGAAGTTCCTTCTCCTTGAGAAGCTAGATGATCTTTCTCCTTATAGTAGAAAATATTGTGTTTGGTAATTTTTCTAGAATTAGAGGGAGCTGAGAAACTTGTGTTTGGTACCACCTGGAAGTTATCAACTTGGAGACCGGTTAATTAACCAGTTTAATCCATAAAGAATTTGTCTTGGCAGTTGTATTAATTTACTATTTAGATCATCCATAATAGACCAAGGATCATGTTGAGCAGTTTTTCGAAGCATTCACCTTCTTCTTCTATATGTTAAGAAAATGACAATCACCATATATTGGGGCAAATTTATGGATTCCTCAAATCCTGGATCAGTGTGTGAAAATTATTTTGTCTTGGTTTATCAAGTTTACATTCAGACACATGAGGTAATTGCCATGGAACACAATATTTCCTTGTTAGTAAAAAAAAAATTCAAAAAAAAAAGGAAGAACTGGTTAACATATCCTACTAAAACCACAAGAATTAGTATTGAAGGAGCAACTAACAGATGAATTGGTATAGGCAGCCTTGCAAAGAGAAAATTAAAATTAGCAAAGAAGGCAACCAACTTTCCAATATATATTACTCCAATTTAGTGGATTATACACCATTGTCAAATACCTCATACCTCAGTCTAGTGATCCTTTGAGGTTCTACATTACAGTTTTCCATGAGTATTACTGCTTATGTCCATGATACAAAATTCAAAAATTAAAAATTTAATTAATTGTATAATTAAATAAGGCCAAAATAATTGGCAGCCATGAACTCAATTGCAACATCGCAACATCATGCTTTCCCATAAATTCAATTTCATTATCATAAAATTTAGCCTAATTCATTCATCAGGGAATTCTTGTAAACTGAGAAAAAACCACTAAAATTTTAACATGTAAAACAAAATAAAAATTCTCCAATCATAAATCAGGAGAGAACGAATTGACAATGATCAGACATCAACCTTCCATATCCCTAGCTGCTTTCTTGGAAATCCAAATCTCTCAAGAGGGAGACTAGTAAGACGCAGGCGTCAATAAAAAGACGGCTTAGAGCTTGCTTCTATATCCCAGCTGCTTTCTTGAACATCCAAATACTCCGTCTCTAGAGAGATTGGAAAGAACCAGATGCCTTCGCTTTCTCTCTCTAGTTTTTAGATTAAGACCTCAAATCATTGCTTGTCAGTGCGATATCATCAACCCACTGCGTGTCTCACCGTGTGAGATCAGAGACAACGAGGAAGGGGAGGAGGGGTGAACAAACTCTTGCTTGTTTAGGGTAAAGTTGAGAGGGAAGGGAGTAAAAAGGGTGAGGCCTTATACTAAGGTGCACCTCAAAACTATGAATTTTGATGCCCCCAAATATGAAATTTAAAATTTGGTGATGATGAACTTGTTGATCTTAAAAATGGACGGACCAGATGATGTGTTAGAAGGTGAACTATGATAGGACTAAAAACCCCTTTTCCTTTCATGTCTATGAATATCAAAGTCGACAAGCTCAATTTGATGTTTTTCCAAGATAGGACCAACCTTCTCTAGTGGTTTTTAGGTGTACCTTGCTCGTGGTTGACACCTTATATTAACTTTTTTTAAAAGTAAACAGTTAAGACCGGTTTAAAAATTGGATTGGTGTTTTGGATGGGACACCCTAATAACCCATTCGGATTGGTGAATCAGCATTTTGGATTGAAAAGAAGTTAAATAGATCGGATTTAGCTAAAAATATTCAAAATAATTATTAAAATTCATTATAAATATTGAATTTTAAGAACCGAATAAGAAATGAGGTAATCCATTAACAACTTTCATTTTTTGCATGAATATGCGAATATTGAGATGGTTGATTTTTAGGAATCCAATAAGAAATGAGGGTTATCTATTAAGAACTTTTATTTTTTCGTATCAATACGCGAATATTCAGATGTTCTTTCCTTGCATGAACTACGGTTGATCATTAAATTTATATCACACAAAATGGTAAGCATAGAATTATCATGGATTACGTATATCATCATACATAGACTACAATCAATAATGGATTAAATCAATGAAAAAATGGCCATCAAAATCTCAAATTGGCGGAAAACCTTAATCCACTAAAAAATACCCAAATTATTAGATCCTAACTAACTATAATCCAAAATTATTACAACCTAACTAACTATAATGTTATATACTTAAATTAAAATTGTTGGTTTACATTTTATAATTATTTTACTATACAAATAATAACAAATCCAAAATATCTTATAATATAATCTAATTTAAAATGTATTATTAACAACTGTAAGAAAAAATAGTACTTATAATGTAATTTTTTTTCAAAAATGTAGTTTTTTAGGTTTCTAGAATAAATTTAGTGGAAGAATTGGTAGTAGAGAAAGAGATTTCAAATAGCCTCATTGTATGAACCTTATCTTTAAATTAATATTCTTAAATTTATGTTAAAGACCACCATGTTATAAAAATAAAAAACATAATTAAACAATTTATTCCTAAGTAAAAACAAAAATCTAACGATAGGTATTTATATATAAGAGAAAAAAAAAGAGCTAACAAGCTTCAAGCCTATATTGTATTACCTTTACATATATAATTTAAGCTAACGATAATCACAGCTAAAGAACTAGCATACTTCAAGCCTATATTGTATTACCTTTACATATCTAATTTAAGCTTACGATAATCGCAGCTAAAATGCCTGCTTGAAAAACATGATACTTGTTGTATTACCTTTATTTATTTTTTGGCAAGAAATACTTGTTTTTATTTATTTTTTGGCAAGAAGTACTTGTTGTATTACATTATCTTTTTTTTTTACAAGAAAAATATGAAGATGGTGTTGCCTAGGTACCTTTTATTTTATTTTTTGACAAAAAAAATTTGTTTTGGACAAGAAAAATAAGAAGATAGTATCTATTATTTTATTTTATTTTTTGACAAAAATAATTTTTTTTTGACAAAACAAATAATAAGATGGTACGTTTTATTTTATTTTTAACAAAAAGTTAGTTTTTGAAAAAAATAATTTTTTTTTGACAAAAATAATTTCTTTTTGACAAAAATAATTTTTTTTGACAAAAATAATTTGTTTTTGACAAACATAATTTGTTTTGACAAAAATAATTTGTTTTTGACAAGAAAGATGAGAAGATGGTACTTTTTATTTTATTACTGTCGAAAAAATTTTGCTTTTGACAAGAAAAATGAAAAGATGGTATCTTTTATTTTTTATTTTTTTATTTTTTGATAAAAGAATTTATTTTTGACAAGAGAAATAAAAAGATGGTACGTTTTATTTTCGGGAAAGGTTTCTATACTTCCCCTACAGCATAGAAGTTCCCCCTACCATCCAGCCGTCCAATTTTGATCAAGAGAGGCACTCACCGTTTGATCTTAGATATGACGTTTCAAAGTATTCTATTTTTAGTTTTTTTATACAAATTGTATGAATATGAAATTTGGTACGTGCCTTCTTTTCATAGGGGCACACCTATAAAAAATATTAAAAATAAATTTTCGATAAAATATAATGACCAAAATACCCTTTGAAATTTTCAGAGGTATTTTGGTTGTTTTATTTTATTGAAAATATTTTTTTAATATTTTTCGCTAGTACGAGTTTAATAGATGAATGGACATCCAAAATTTGGTATCAATATAGTTTATAAAAAAGAATTAAAAATAAAATAATGTATACGTGACATTGTGATTGGGGTAATCTTAGCCCTCCATTCAGAATGGACGGTTGGATAAGGGGAAGTATATAAGTTTTATATTGTAAGATAAGCCTAGAAAGCTTGCCCTTTATTTTATTGGTACTTTTATTTTATTTTATTTTATGACAAAAAGAATTTGTTTTTGACAAAAAAAATAAGAAGATGCTACGTTTTATTGTTTTTGACAAGAAAAATAAGAAGATGGTAAGTTTTATTTTTTTAAAAAAACTTGCCCTTTATTTTATTTATTGGTACCTTTTATTTTATTTTATTTTTTGACCAAAATAATTTATTTTTGACAAGAAAAATAAGACGACGATACGTTTTTTATTTTATTGGTACCTTTTATTTTATTTTATTTTTTGACAAAAAGAATTCGTTTTTGAGAAGAAAAATAAGAAAATGGTACGTTTTATTTTTTAAAACAAGCTTGCCCTTTATTTTATTTATTGGTACCTTTTAAATGTTTATTTTATTTATTGGCACCTTTATTTTATTTTATTTTTTGACAAAAAGAAATTTTTTTTGAGATACGTTTTACTTTTTTTTAAAAAAAATTTGTATAGGTTCAAACTAGAGACCTCTAGCATGTAAAATACACTTGATAACCACTACATCACAACACTACTTTATGTATTAAGTTTCATAATAAAAGGCTATATTATCTTTTCAAACTATTACAATGGAAATTGTCCCACATCGAAAACTTCAACAAAAATTAACGTGTAAAAAATATATGAGGACCAAGACAATAATAACAATTGAATGGGGCATGGGTCTCTTGATGGTCAGTGTGGTGACATCAACTCATAAGGATAGAGTCCCCCTATTTTGAAAAAAAATATATCAATTACCCTTGCAAAAAAAATTGATTTATCTGACTCGGGACGGAACAGAGGAAAAATAAAGTCTAGAACCGAACGAACCGAACCGGGCGATCGTGGAACCGGACAATCGCGGCATTTTAATCACTAATAAAAGCTGGTTCTAGAGAAGAGAACCGAACGAACCGTTCTAGAGAAGAGAACCGAACAAACCGAACCCCCAAACACGCCCCAAGCCCAGCTCAGGGTCAAAGAAAAGAAAGTAATTGAAGATTCCCCTTCCAATGATGATAATCCTTTCTCCCCTCTTACTTTCCTCAATATAGATGATGTTGGAGAAGCATGTTTAAGGCAGTGCAGATGTAACAAATGAGAACCAAATCAACCGAACCCCCAAACACGCCCCAGGCCCAGCTCAGGGGCAAAGAAAAGAAAGTGATTGAAGACTCCCCTTCCAATGATGAGAATCCTTTCTCCCCTCTTACTCTCCTCGATATTCCAATGATGAGAATCCTTTCTCCTCTCTTACTCCACTCGATATGGATGATGTTGGAGAAGCATGTTTAAGGCAGTGATATTCCAATGATGAGAATCCTTTCTCCTCTCTTACTCCCCTCGATATGGATGATGTTGGAGAAGCATGTTTAAGGCAGTGCAGAGGCAGCCAGAAAATAGACCTTATAAGTATAGATCTATCACTAGAATGTCAAACTACTATGAGACTACTTCCAATAGATCCGGAACGTTTGAAAACCCCCAAAGATCAAGTTTCGGCTTGATCGGACGTCTGTAGACCAAGTTATGGCCAAATTACCCAAAATGGGTAGGACACACACTATTGCAGTGCACCCTCATTGAACTAGTTTTGATCGCGGAACCGGGCGATCACGGCATTTTAAATCACTAATAAAGTCTGGATCTAGAGAAGAGAACTGAAATCACTAATAAAGTCAAGTTCTAGAGAAGAGAACCGAACGAATCGAACCGGGCGATCGCGGCGTTTTAAATCACTGGTTGAGACAGAAGAGAGGAAAAATAAAGTAAAAAGATGGTTAAGGCCGCGTGCAAAGTGAAGAGACAAAATTGTCTTCCTGCGGCACTGGTTGAGACGGAAGAGAGGAAAAATAAAGTGACGAGACAAAATTATGGCTGAGACAGAAGAGAGGAAAAATAAAGTAAAATGATGGTTAAGCCCGTGCGCAAAGTGACAAGACAAAATTGTCTTCTTGCGGTACTGGTTGAGACGGAAGAGAGGAAAAATAAAGTGACGAGACAAAATTGCCTTCCCGAGAGGTGTGATTTGCGGTTCCCATGGCGTGTGATTTGATAGCACTCCATGGGGTGGGATTCCCTCGGCGTGTGATTTGACCGCACTCCATCGGGTGGGATTCCCGCGGCGCTCTTGAACTCCATGGGGTGGGATTCTCACGGCGCTTCCGAAGCATAGCACTCCATGGGGTGGGATTCCCGTGGCGTGTGATTTGCCCTTCCGAAGAATAGCTCTCCATGGGGGGACAAAATTGTCTTCCAGCGAGAAAAGTGACGGGACAAAATTGTCTTCCCACGGCGTGTGATTTACGCTTTCGAAGCATAGCTCTCCATGGGGTGGGGTTCCCATGGCGTGTGATTTATGCTTCCGAAGCATAACTCTCCATGGGGTGGGGTGGAGGGCTGCGATCCTAATTTTTGAGAATGATGTACATCTTAAAACAAGATTTAATCAAACTTGGAACTAAGGGCATAAGTTGGAGAATGATGTACGTCTTAAAAAAATATTTAATCAAACTTGGAACTAAGGTCATAAGTTGGAATCCAGGATGCTTTGCATCCAAAGTTCTTGCTGGCAAACGTGGCCATAATGTCAAAATATATATCTAACAGCTGTCATTAGATGCCTCATCACTGTGACAAACGATAAGAGTTTTTGGATTTAGGCCAAAGTGACTCGGACTCAACATAGTTACTCGGCCGAGGCAAGTGTGGCCTATTACCATGTACCGATTTTGTTTATATATTATTATTATTCACAATCTTTTTCTTGTTGCGCACAAGTGGCTTGTTGGCTACTACAAACACTAATGCTACCTCATGGTTGTGGTTCAAAGACTCCTGGGCACGCTCTCTTTTTTTCTTATTAAAAAAATCGACGTCTTTTATTTTATTAAAAAAAGCATTGGACTCAAGTGGGGGCAGGATTTGAGGCCTCAAGCTCTTCTAAAAAAGCGCCGCTGCAATTTACCGGTACACTACTTGCATACTATTATTAAGTTTAGGTATTTTATTATATATAAACCTCATTTATGTTCATTATTCCCGTTTTTTTAGTACAATATAAACTCACCCGAGGTATTCGGACTCGGCCGAGTGACTCGCCTCAGCCAGGTTCGAGTATCTTAGCTGAGTCAATTTTTTGAACATTGCTCATGACATACATAATGTCTAAGCAATCAATGACAAATAACAGGGAAGAGTGTAAACTTAATGAAAAATGCAAGTCCAATATTTTTTCTATTGGAGTGAAATTTAACGTAATAATTAAATTTCTTCATAAAAGGAAAGCATTTAAAACTCATCAAATTTTCAGACTTCAAATATTGAGAGCATTTTAAATTCTCTTCCTTTGCATCAAAATTCATCAAAATTTCAAATTTCACAATTCATAAATTTTCTGAAATCCCTCAAATAAAAGAAATCAAATCAATGCTATAATTATCAAAAATTCCTCAAAATAGAAAGATAATAAACTAATTAGTTTACTACAATTTGCTCTTTAGAAAATGAAGATCTCCCAGATATTGCTAAAAATGATCAACTGCACTAAAATTTCAAAAGTGGAAACTTTAAAGTGTAAACTTCATAACCAAAAGGACATGAAATTAACTTTAATCTTTGGACCAAAGGCTTCCGCAACGAAAACAAAGCTTAGAGCTTCACAAAAATGGCGGACTTGGAATGAGTTTTTGTTCCATAAATTGCAGAAACAATGTATTAGACTTATTCAAAAGTCAATTTTATATCTCCAGATTTACCTCCCAAATTCATGAAGAAAATTGTGTATTTTATCTCTTCAGATTTATCTCCCAAATTCCTGGAGAAAATCATGTAACTTCTTTGTATATATTTATATATTTCCCTTCTATTGATACATAGAAAATACATTTAAAAATCACTTCTTATCATGGTATCAGAGTAGGTTATGCTCTCTCTCTCTAAAAGTCCTACTTTATTTGGTATTTAGTTTCTCTCTAGACAACAATTTTATAATATTAGATCTAGTTTCTCTCTCTAGACAGAAGCGTTGTTCTCTTTCTGAAGTTTCCAACTACATGTTTCTATTGCCTTGGGCAGCTGCTCTCTTCCCTTTTTCCTTTTGTATTAGGTAACCTCATGCAAGGAGCGTTGACCATTTTTTGTAGAAAGCAGAGTGGCAAAACAAGAAAATTATGGCATGAAATCAACAGGAATTTCACAACTTCTGCTTCTCAGTGCGGTAGTGTGCTAATCTCTCTATCTCTCTCTTCTTTCTAAAACCTCTCATGTCATGCTCATGTCCTTTCTTTTCCTTTGCAAATTAATTCTATTGTGGAGTATCTTCTCATTAGGAACCCCTTTGTTCATCTTCTCATTAGAAGAGAGAGTGCATGTTTATTGGGTGCAACGAAGAGTTTTGTATATTCCATGAATTAAGTCACCGCGTGAATGACCGAGACCCTTGATCTAATTGTGTCTTGCAACCCTAACAAGCACCTCTTCTTCGCTTTTCTTCTTTGCTCTCCTTCTTCTTCAACTGCCATGACCGAACCCACTCTCGCATTGGGTTCTTCTCATGAATCCCCACCACCCCCATCTTCTGAGACAGGGCTTTCCAATGTTCTTGCTGGAATCTCTGCGGATGCTTATTCTTCTCTACCATATTATATTCACCATTCGGATAGTCCTGGGACTGTTCTTGTCTCAAAAGTTCATACTGGCGACAACTATTACAACTGGTCGTGTGCTATGCTTATGACTTTGAATGCCAAAAAAAAATTGGGTTTCATAGATGGTTCTCTCCCTCAACCTACTACAGACTCTTCTATGTTTAACCAATGGGATAGGGCCAATGATATGGTCACGTCTTGATTATTTAATGTTGTCTCTGAAGACATTTTTGACAGCATCAACAATGGTGTTTCCGCACATGATGATTGGTTTGAACTGCGAGAACAATTTTCTCAAAGCCAAGCATCGAGAATTTTGAATTGACTCACTGCATTGCCACTCTGCAGCATGATAATTCTTCTATTATCACATACTTTAGTAAGCTCAAATCCTACTGGGACGAGCTTTCATCTATCTCTGCTATTCCACCATGTTCCTGCGGCGCCTCTAAATCTATGACTTATGAACACCAACAACCGTTGATGCAATTTCTTATGGGTCTCAATGATTCATACAACTAGATTCGTAACCAGATACTTCTCATGGATCCTTTGCTGGCAGTAAACAAAGCTTATAATCTACTGATGCAAGAGGAAAGGTAGCGCACTTTGCATGTTCAATCAAAAACATTGGTTGAGAGCTCTGCCATGGCTGCTACTCGCAAGAGCTGTCCTGCCCTTGAACCTTCTTCAATACAACAGCAATAGAAAAAAGGAGGCTACACTCATTGTGGGCATGATAATCACCTTATCTAAAACTACTGGTTACTCCATGGTTTTCCAAAATGTAGAGGTAACAACAGGCAACAGCAATGAGGTGGATGTCAACAATGTCCTCCTTTTCAGCCACAATGTCACACTTTCTCGCTAGCTGCAACTGCTCAAGCACCTTCCAATATGGGCCTACTAGCCAACATGTCCACTTTTGACCGTGATGGCTCTTCCACTCAAGCCATGCCTTTCACGCCTGAATAATACCACAAACTTCTCTCTCTTATTACCCTAGGTAGCTCCAATTCTACAGCTAATCTTTATGGTAAGCACTACTTTTCCTTTAATGTCTCTTCTCCTGATTGGATTATCGATAGTGGTGCTACTGATTACATGATTGGTAATCCTTCATTACTATCACAATCTACCCCTCTTGCTTCATCCAAACATGTTATTTTACTGAATGGACAACACGCCAATATTTCTCATATTGGCTCATTACATTTGTCCCCTTCTTTGGCCTTACATGATGTTCTTTGTATTCCTTCATTCAAGCAAAATCTTTTATCTCTGAATCAACTCACAAAAAATCTCAACTATTCCATAACTTTTTTCCCTCACTCATGTATCTTGCAGGACCTGTCCTAGAAGATGACGATTGGATTGAGTAAAAAACAAGTTGGATTATACTTCCTCTAACGACCACTAATGCCCGCCGCCGTCACCATTACTTCCTCAACCATCGATTTGTGGCATTGGTGTTTATGGAATATTTCCTCTTCTCGCCTTCATCATCTTGCTTGTAGTTTTTCTCATATTTCAGTTTCCAATAATAAATTATGTGATGTATGTCCCCTTGCAAAAGAAACTAGATTACATTTTCCTTTAAGTAGCATTACTTCCAATGCTCCAATTTGTTCGATTCATATAGACATTTGAGGAGGATATTCTATTCCTTCTCTTTGTGGTGCTAAATGTTTTCTTACTATAGTCGATGATTACTCACGTGCTACTTGATTCATATAGACATTTGGGGAGGATATTCTATTCCTTCTCTTTGTGGTGCTAAATGTTTTCTTACTATAGTCGATGATTACTCACGTGCTACTTGGACATATCTCATGCAACACAAATTTCAAGTTAATTTTTATTTGAAAATGTTTCTTGCTCTTGTTAAAAACCAATTCCACTTCCAAATTCAAATTGTTCGTTCTGATAATGGAAGGGAATTTTTCTCCAAAGATATGCAACCATTTCTTCAAAGCCAAAGAATTATACACCAACAGGTTGTGTTGCTACACCACAACAAAATGGTGTAGTGGAATGTAAACACCATCACTTACTTGAAGTTGCATGGGCTTTACAGTTTCAGGCAAATCTTTTCTTTGAATTTTGGGGAGATTGTGTCATTTGCCTATATAATCAACTGCATTCCTTCCCCTCTATTGCATAAGCGGTCCCCTTGTGAAATTTTATTCCATGCCAAATCCAACTATAACAATCTCTGTGTTTTTGATTGCTTGTGTTTTGCATATAATATTCATCACTGTGACAAGTTTGGTTACGTGCGAAATCGGGTAGTTTTATTGGTTATCCCTTTGCTCAAAAGGGCTATCGAATCTTTGATATTGCCACCCGTCAAACGTACAACAGTCGCGATGTCATTTTTTCATGAGCATGTTTTCCCATATTCCAACATCCAACACCATGCCACATACCCCAACTGTGTCTTACCTTTACCTACCCCGGTTATGGCCCACCATCATCGATTTCGGACCTGACACAATCTTCCCCTTCTCAAAACATTTACTTGCACCTGCCACCACCATCTTGCCCCCCTTCCACTTTACCCCTACCGGATCCCACCTAGCCCTCCAATTCTCCTTACCCAATAATAATATCCAAGATCAACCTCGCCGGTCCACTAGAGCCCATAAACCACCTGCCCATCTTAAGGACTATTATTGTTCCTTTTCCCAACCTTCCTTCTGTACCCAATCCACACCGTTATGCATACCATTTCCTTCGGTGACATGCATTATAAGTACAACTTTTTCTCTTTCCAAATTCATAGATTTTTCATAATTTCTCACCTTCCCATCAAGCTTTCCTTGTAGCTATCTAGACCATTCTTTAACCTTCTACCTTCTCCCTTCTTCCAAGCTGTGAAAGTCCTTGATTGGCGAGAGGTAATGGCCAAGAAGATTAAAGCCCTTGAAGATAATCATACTTGGACCCTTACATCTCTCCTACCTGGCAAACAGGACATGGATGTAAGTGGATCTACAAGGTTAAATACCATGCTGGTGGAAGTGTTGAACGGTATAAATGCCGTCTAGTCGCTAAGGGTTATACTCAAGTAGAGGGCCTCGACTATCACGAGACATTTGCCCCAGTGGAAAAAATTGGTCACTGTCTGTTGCTTACCTGTTCTAGCCGTTATAAAGGGAAGGTATGTTGAACAACTCGATGTTAATAACGCCTTCTAACATGGGGACCTTTCCAAGAAAGTCTACATGAAGATTCCTCTTGGTTTTTTCAAATGGGGGGAGCACAAAGTCTGCCTTTTAAATAGATCTTTATATGGCCTGAAGCAAGCATCAAGAAATTGGTTTTGCTAAGTTCTCCTATGCTTTACACATAATTGACTTTCAGCAATCTAAGGTATATTACTCACTCTTCACCAAGATTTTAGGGTCCCACTATGTGTTTATTGTTGTATATGTCGATGATATTTTAATCATGAGTAATGTTGTCGATTCCATTGAGACTATTAATCACTATTTACATAGTAAGTTTCATATCAAAGACCTTGGTCCCCTAAAATACTTCTTGGGGATTGGAGTGGCTCATTGATCAAAGGGTATTTATCTCACATAGAGAAAATATACTTTAGATACACTTGACAACGTGGGACTTCTAGGAGCACGCACTAGTAACTTCCTAGTGGAACAACATTTAAAACATAACAATTCGAACAATGATTTACTTGACGATCCTTCTCCATATCGTCAGCTTGCGGGCAAGTTCATTTATCTAACGATAACAATGTCAGATATTATGTATTCAGTTCACATTCTGAGTCAATTTATGCAACACTCTCGCAAACCTCACATGGATGCTGCCCTCAATATTCTATTATCTGCCTCCGGCTCTTCATGTCACTGCCTATTGTGATTATGACTGGGCTAGTTGTCCAATGACTTGTAAGTCTACTACAGGATACTGCACTTTCCTTGACGCCTCTCTAATTTCTTGGAAAACCAAGAAACAAAGCACAATTTCAAGTTCATCTGCGGAGGCCGAGTATAGGTCCATAGCATTAGTTTCTTGTGAGTTTCAATGGCTCAAATTTTTACTTCAAGACCTTGGCATTTCTCATAATGAGCCTATGACTCTTTATTGTGACAATCAAGCGGCCCTTCAAATTGCGGTTAATCCAGTATATTATGAACGCACAAAGCACATAGAACTGGAATGCCATCTTGTACGATGAAAGCTTCAACAAGGCCTTATTCAACCATGTTTTGTTGGTTCTTCACACCAAGTGGCTGATATCTTTACCAAGGCGTTGAGTCGAGAGAATTTCAGATTCTTACTTGTCAAATTGCGCATTAAGAACCTCCACGCTCCAACTTGAGGGGAACTATTACACATATTGAAAAGTGAATTTTATCTCTCCAGATTTTCTTCCCAAATTCATGGAGAAAATCGTGTATTTTATCTCTCCAGATTTATCTACCAAATTCATGGAGAAAATCGTGTAAATTCTCTGTATATATTCCTTTATTTCCCTTCTATTGATACATAGAAAATACATTTGAAAATCACATCTTATCACAATGGGAGCCCCTCTCTCTCTCCCTCCCTCTCTCTTTCTCTCTAAAAAGTGACTTTCTCTCTCTAATATATCACATGGGTGCTATAAAGCGCAAATTGTGCTTCTATAAAACGAAAGAACCCAACAATAAATAAAAAACAACAGAAGAAAATACAACAAAAAGAAACACATACCCACATTTTTCTACAGAACAAATTGTGCTCCTATACTCAATAAAATAATTCCAAAATAAAAAAGCAACAAATTCCATGAGAAAATCATATAAAAAAATGTTTGCATTGTTACTTAAAAATATCAGCACCGGAAAAAACAAAAAAATCACAAGAATAAAACCCATACTCATGTTGAAGAAGGTGAGGCATTTTGTTTGAGGGTTCGTATGAGGGAGACCCTACCTTGTTTAGTGAAGAATCTTTACACTATGACGAAAAAAAACCACCAACAAAAAAAAGTGAACACCAGCAAAAAAAAACAAAAAAACTTACCTTGTTGAAGAATATGAAAGCTTGCAAATGGATCATTTCTTGTGGGTCTATGAGAGAGGTTGCAGGGGTTGAGAGAGTGTGTCAAGTGAGGTTAGAGAGCAGTTAGGTCTTTGAGAAAGAGTGGCGAGGTTTTGTGAAGTTTTTTTAGCCCCTAGCGGTAAACTCAAACTGAATTGTCTCCCGGACTATGAATTGGACCCGGTAAATTTTTTTTTTGAGATGGATGTTTTGGACTTAATTTTTAATTAGTACCTATTTAAATTGTTTAATTGAAATGTTAATTATTGGATATCAACGTCCATCCAAGTTGATTTCCAAGAAACAATCCATCTATACCATATTTTAGAAAAAAAAAAAAAGGATGGTTGATTATAAGTATGGTTCACTTTATTAAATTATACGAGCATGAAGCATTGGATAACTAATGTGAATATTTTTTGAGATCTCTCTCGCAAAAGATTAATAAAGAAATATTTGAAAAAAAAATCTATTAATGATTTTTCCAAGTGTTTTGAAAATTGACTCAGGCCAGGTCCTCACCACTGACCTGAGCCGCGTTACTCGGGCAAGTCTGTGCAAAGTCACCCAACTCATGCCCTGTATCATCTATGCTTGAGAAAATTAGAAAAAAAAATGAAAAAAAATAGAAAATTTGAGATTAATAGAAAAGATGAAATTTTTCTCACAAAAAGATATTGATTGGCACCAAAAATTATGGGGTATGGAAAAATACTTTTTTTTCTCAATAAAAAACAATCTTTGAAGCCAAAAATATCATTTTACAACCATTAATCAAACAATCATGAGGTTATTAAAGAGGGTTGAATCACGATCAAATGGAACCAAACTGATTCTGGCCAAAAAAATGAGGGACAAATTGTGAGAATAGCAGATAGATTAGGGTTTGTTTTAAAGAACTGTTTTCCCACTAAAATTAAGACTTTTTAACCATATCTCTAGATATCTGGCCTTTTATCCTACAAATAAGTATGCGCATCTTGTACATAGTTGAATCATGGACAAATCGCACCAAATTTCAATGGATTTGAATGAAAAATGAGAGAGAAATCCATGTTTTGGTGGATTGGTTCAAAACACATTTATTTTTCACCAAAAATCAATGAATAAATCCTCAAATATTAAGTTTTGATCCAAATCGATTGAAGATAGATGGATTTGAATGAAGAAAACGGAATAATATAGGATTATAAATGAAAATTTTGATAACTTTTTATCATAATCTTCTATTAAAATACCACCATTGTCCACTAGACTCGAGCTTAACTCGCCTTGCCCATAGGATGTGGCCAATGTGGCCGAGTAACTCGGCCGTGTCCGAGTTGAATTGGCTGAGTCCCGAAATGCTCTTATTTTAATTCTCAAGGCAGAACTACATCTTTAATCTATCATGTCCATATCTACCCCCAAAATGCATAACAGAGGTACCCCCAAAATGCATAACAGAGGTACAAGTTGCAAACAAAAGTGATACATAAAAAAAACACGAATAACGCAATACCATCACAGGTAATGTCATTCCCATATTGCATTAGCAATCTCATCAAGTAATTCTATAGTAACATCATCCTTTCTCTGATAACTTATCTTACACCATTCGATCAACACGTTCTAATGCGGTGTTTTAAACCTCTTAACTCCTCATCACCGACAACACCTCTAGTTATCCTGATATAGATATAGATATGCAATATACATATTGCAATGACGATCTTGACAATATACCTATTGCATAACAATCAATCATTCAAATAAAAGTGACGATCTTGACATATACCTACTGCATAAAAATCCATCATTCAAATAAACGTGACGATCTTGACAATATACCTATTGCATAACAATCCATCATTCAAATAAACGTCACGATCTTGACAATATACCTATTGCATAACAATCAATCATTCAAATCCAGCCTGATTATTGTAAAATTCCATCCACCCTTCTTGAAAACCTCACCTTTTCAGCCTCCAAGTTCGAAACATCGCAAAACATTTGGTGATAACCATTCAAGGGAAAAGTTTATATAAGGTTACAACCTTAAAAATGTAGAATCACATATGCATCTCAAAAATCTATCGAAAGGCTGTTTTAAGGTTGAAAAACCCTCTAATTGATCATCTCGACATCGAGATGTATGAATATTAAGAAAAAAAGTTTTTGAGTCCCAAAAAATAGTGCATCTTGCAACATATTATCTAGACCGTCCATTTTCAAGATTTTCATATGTTTATAGATCTACTTGATTTTAATCATTTTTGGAGTTTAAAATTTTCGAATTAGATATGAAAATAGTTTTTAAGATAATCCTAAAAAAAATTTACAACAAAATTACATGTCATGATAAAATTTGGAGGTGAGCCTTAATTTTTACAACAAAATATATGCTCAAAGAACCAATGCACGCTACATGCAAGAAACACAATATATTAAATCACAATAGATAGTTACTTATCCAAAAAAAAAAAAAAAAAAAGAAACAAGAAGAAGAAATATATATATATATATATATATATATATATATACATATATATATATATATATATATATATATATATATAAAGAGAGAGAGAGAGAGAGAGAGAGAGAAATGATCCTATGCAACGGTTGTATCATAGTATAATGGCAACAACACTTCTAGAAAACCATGTTTGTGGTATTTGTATGACCTCAAATTTTGCACACATTCTCTTCATCTCAATAATCAATTCCCCAACAACAAAAAAGTTCAATTTGAACCCTAGATGTGGTCAGAATGAGTCCCCTCCAAAAACGAATCTAGACTATTCATTTTGTGAATTTCAAGATCTTAGCCTTTATAAACTCAAAATCAGTTTTTTCTTTTTTTAAATTGTTCATCTAATGATAATAAAGCCATCCAAAAAAATTGGAAATAAAAAAATCCTTCTAAGGCTAGATTTAAGCATCTCACCAAAATGAACAGCCTATGTTAATTGGGCTAAAATACTTTCTAGGTTTTGTTTTCAATTTTTTATTTTTTTGTGATTGTTCATTAGAATGAAAAGAGTGTATATTTCAAATTTTAGATCAAACAAATGTCCATAAGATGGGTTTTTAAGGTTGTTGCATCATATTACTATACAATGATTGCATGAAATCATTGCCCATATATATATATATATATATATATATATATATATATATATATATATATATATATATATATATATATATATATATATATATATATATATTGTAAAGATTAGCCAACTAGCTCATAAAAACGTATGAGCCCAACGGCCCAGATTGATATGGTCCGATCTGACGGTCACGACCTCATTTCGTGTTTGAATTTTCATTTTTTTATACAAATCCAAATAACGTAAAATTTTAGGTGTCCATTCTTCGCATCAAGGAGCACCAAATTAAAATTATTTACAAAATAATTTGTAACAAATAAATTGACCAAAATACCCCCAAAAATTTTTAGGGGTATTTTGGTCAATTTATTTTTTATAAATTATTATTTTTATATTTGTATTAAATTCTACTATTTTTGAAAAATACACGCCTAAAATTTCAAGTTATTTGGATTTGTAGAAAAAAAAATTAAAATTCAAATACGAAATGAAGTCGTGACCATCAGATCGGTCTAGATTGAATTTGGGCTATTGGACTCATATGTTCATATGAGCTAGTGAGCTAATCTCAGAGTTAAAAGTTGTTTAGCAAGGAGTTAACTTGGTTAAGAAGTTTAATAAACCAATTATGATAGAGGGGAATTCAATGAATGTAATAAAATGGCTTAAGAAAGAGATGGAATATCTCTGGTCTCTTCATGAGTTGGTTAAGGAAAGTAGGCACAAGAGGGACTTTTTTTCTATGTTTTGGGTCTTTTGACTCAAATCTGTTGTAATTGGGGTTGATTGAGTAATGAAATGTCACTGTTTCTCAAAAAAACAGAAAAAGGAAAAAGGGATCTGGTTTTGACAAAATATGATATAGACATCACAAAAGGTGTATCCACCAAAGTGGATGGTGGGGAGAAAATTTTAAAAAATATTATTCTTCTTTTCAAAAAAAAAAAAAAAAATAACGTCTAAGATTGATCATAATCACTAGAGACTAGCAAAGGGATTTTAGAGGGCAAACCCACATGGGTCGACTGACTCACCAAATACTTTTCTGAGACAGGCTCACCAAACACTTTTTCGAACGTGCCTTTAATCTCTCGGTGCTAAAAAAAAAATGAGAAAAAAAACTGAGAACTCTATAATTATAATCCCACACGATTTTTACATTAGAGCAAACCTTACTGCCCTTATTGTAAACCCATGTGGATAAATCACAGAAATACAAGTCCATATCAAAGCTTTGTATTCCTTGTGCTTTTATTTTCCACTGTTAAAGTTGAAAAAAAAAAATAAAAAACATATAAAACTTTGCTTTTATTTCCCCAACTCCCAAGTCCACCGCGTAAGATACAAATACTACTGCACAAATTTGCGCCACTCCCATTCTTTATAGAAGTTCATTTCAGTTTAGAAGTTAGTTTCTGGTAAAAAGTAAAGGTGCTGAGGTAGTTATTAAGGAGAAGCACAATATGGACTAAACAATCTTATGGGATTTTGGCACTCCTAGAGATGAGTCCTAATCATTGTTTGAAAGAACGTCGATTTGGATTGAAACTGGCTAATCTGGATTGACAATCGTCTGGGACGAACGGATTCCGATGAGAGATACAAAACCAGCTAGATCCCCATTAACACATCTCGTTTTTTCAAAGAACATGACCAAAACTAGGTCCACTTTTATTTTTTTGAACTTTTTTTAAAATTTTAATGCTTGATTCCATAGACCGTATCGCCAACTGGATCACTGATCCATAAAACCAGATTCACAATTTAGAAGCATGATCATACTATTCCGTTAAGAAAAAAGGGCAAAGAATATGTTAGTATAGGCTGCATACGTATCAGGAAAATGGTTATCTAGACCGTCCATTTTGCTTTAAAAATAAATGCTCAAAGATCCACGAGTTATTTACTTTTCTTTTAGTTTCAAATTTTATTGTCGGTATTGGAAATTGATTTTAGAGCTGTCGTAGAGATTTTCATCCCCAAAAGTATTCCAAATAAAGAATTGAGGTGTGGCTTTATTTTGCTTTCATAAATCCTAAGCCTTATAGAAACCTCATCCTACTTTTAAAAAAACTTTGTAATGCTACCATCCCTTCAAAAGCAGTACACGAGGATTAGATGGGGTTGGGTTTCGATTCAAGCTTGATCGTCCCTCCCATACTAGATTTGAGTATTCAACAAATGAATGCAGTTTGTGTAACACCCTTCTTCATGCCCTAAGAATCGCCATGAGAGACACACTCATTATCATCATCATCATCAGAGCCTTATGAGAGAAACTCCTATCAGCTCTTTATTTTTTTTATTTTTATTTTTCAGAAAGGTAAGTCCAAGTGAAGTTAAAAACAACTCTTTACTGAGATCGCCTTGTCCAAAAGATTACAGAACGCGTAGCTAGTGAATCAACATTCCACACCTAGTACCAAAAACTAGTGCAGAAGAACAACTGTTAAAAGTAAATTCTAAGGTCCTACTGAAGCTTGCACCAGAGTCTCAAATCTCAATAATCTTCCATTACTGATCCGCTCACTCTCTCTCTCTCTCTCTCATGATAGTAGTCTATTGTTCATACCCCCCACTCTCTCTCTTGATAGTAGGTTCTTAATAGTCTCTCTCTCAATAGTAGGTTGTTAATGCCCTCAACTCTCTCTTTCTCTACGCCTCACTGTGTATAGAGAGATCACAGAGTTGATTCATTTCATAATGATGTTCCTAGGAACTAGAATTTCCAAGAACAAACTGCCTAAGTTGTTACCATAACAGATTTCTCCGAGGCCACGAAAATGTTATTGAAACCAAATGAAAATTTTCGTTTTCATTGGCAATCGCAATTTCGATTTATCCAAATCCAATTATAACTATTAACATGCCCATGTTGAACTTGGCCGATCTTGAAATAAACTCAAGCCATACAAAGGAAATGCCCCTTTTCTTGCACTTTCTCACCCTAAAAAGATGGGTTACAGGCTTTGGCAGCCCGTGCCCAATGGTCATGATCCTTCGATGCAGGCTAAAACAAAGGCCATGCTCAGTGACATGCCTTGTGGATGTTACAAGATCCATAAATTGGATAGAATGAAATCGATTTCTAAAACTAAACAGTAAGGCACATGAAATCAGTCAAAATAGTAAAATCAAATGAACACGAAATACATGATGGACACCAGTAGAAGGATGAAACATACCCAAACCTCGACGTTAACCCTTCAAACTGTGCTTCTCACTCTTGCCTTTCAAACTCTCTCATTCTCTCTATGATCACCTACAATAAAAAGAAATAGGCCTTAGAAATTGCTTCAGCACTGTATTATAAACCAAATTGCTAATCAATTAATTAAAGGTAAAAACCACAAAAGACATGAATATTTATTAAGCGTACCCTCTTGCTAGTTTCTTGCAACTCCCCTGCAAGTATAAATTCATCCAGGATCAAGTATACCTGAAAATTTAAAGCTGGTTATTACACATGGGAGTCTCCAACTCTAACTTATGATCGTAAGAACATCTGAATCCCCATTTAAGATACTAGATTTCTACCAATGGAATTGCAGAACACCTTATTATACACTGATGCATATACTCAAACTTGTAAGACCAAGAAGAAGCTTAAATTAGCCATATTTATGCAGGATACATGTGCACACGTGGTAAAATTTGCCTTCATTGGTGTTTCTTACTAAAGACATGGAGACCCACACATGCCGTGCATGCGCACACACACTAAGAAGAGAGAGAGAGAGAGATTACTATATGATGCAAATCAATTCAATATATCATCATAAGAAGCATGGTCAGTGATTATTCAAGCCCACTGCCTGTCTCATATGCAACAGCCAGAAGCTAGCGATGAAACAATATGAAAGTTGAAAATCTTTCCTGACCTTAAGGAAATTAAATACCAAATCTAGCTCACACACATTGCTGAAGAAGTGATCCATGATCTCCACAAATAAATGAATGCTCTCCAGGTAAGCTAGCTCATTATAAGTGATATCAACACAAATGGAGAAAAACAATCCCGCATACTGCCTGTAAATAACCTTTTGGGTGCGAAACTGCAAAAATATAAGATGACTACCTTCACTGGTTTATGCAATACCACATAGTCAAGGCATTAATATTCATAAACACATGCGGTTGGCATTCAAGATAATAAAACGCATAGTGGACTAAGCTGCCATCAAAGTAACACCTGAAATGGCTTTTTTTTTTTTTTTTGAAAGAGAGTACCTGCAATAGAAATTTTCTATGATAATGTTATTCTATGATAACACTGAAGTATGTAGCCCTTCAAACTTTAGCAACAATGATAGATAAGATGTAGCCAAAATAAATTTGATGTTAGCATACACATTGGGGGTGTAAATGCGTGAGGCTGGCCTCAAAGGCCTTGCCATATGTGGGCTGGGTTTGGGTACCTTTATAGGGGCCATCATGCCCTTATTTAAGGCTCGTTAGCTTAATAGGCGGGGCTCATGATTTAGTATTAAGGGCCCATCAATGGGCCCTTCATTTTTTTTTAAGATGTTAACTTTGCCTAGGGGCCCGCCCAGGGCTTGTGGCCCGCCCAGGGGAAGAAATAGAGCTCATTGAGGCCATTTTTTGGTCATTTTGGGTCATTGTTTTTAATATTAGAAGTGCAAAATTGTGGGTTTTAGGTTTCAAATGAACCTAAAACCCATTAGAGGCTATTTTAGAGAGAGAAAAACCCAAAAAAAAAAAAAAAATTTACTGGGCCTCCCAGGTTCTGGGTGCTCGCCTTGGCGCTGGGCGGCCTGGACCCCTCCGATCTCCTAGCGCTTTTGAAACACTGTTGAGGAAGTATGAGGTATCGAGGTAGTGTGGGCGGAAGGTCGCGAAAAGACCGAGGATGCCATGTGGACCAGAGAGGGAGATAAGGCCTTAGAGAGAGGGATCGGATGAAAGTCAGTGGCAAACAAAGAGGGAGGTGAGTAGTCAGTGGCATTGAATGAAGGTGTGTGGTTTCCAGGAAAAAAGTTGGCAATGGCCGTCAGGGTAGCTTTCGGGGCAAGAGAAATGTTACCGTCGACCACCTTTACAGAAAGCTTATTGATTGAGGTCAAACCCTGAGAAAGGGACGACGGAGGTGGAGGTGGAGGGGGAGGTGGAGGTGGAGGTGGAGGTGGAGCTGGAGGAGGAGGAGGCAGAGGTGGGGGAGGAGAAAGAGAAAAAGGGGGAGATGGGTTGTATGGTGGATAAAAAGGTTGCAGACGAAGGGTAGGGGCGAGAGGGCGAGCAAAGGAGTGGCCCTTCCGAGGAGGTCGGACGAGGCGAGAATGACGTTTATGGGAGACCACTATCCAATGGTCAGTAGCAGGTGGCACAAAATTAGGGGTGGTGAACGGATGGAAGACAAAGCGAAACAAGGGAGGGGAAGCAGAGGACCACAAGATTTGAAAGTAAGTCCCCGAGATTTCAAGCTAGAGGGATGAAGGAATGAACTGTGGGTCCAAAACATCAACGATCAACCTTAAAGACCTGAGAGGGAGACTATCCAAAGATTGTCAATGGACAGCTGCAAATGCTCCACACGCGTCCCCAATGGCTCTGAACGTTTCGACACACCAAGAATGAAGCGGAGTGCAAGAGGCCATGATCCAAATCTTTTGACACCGAAATGCTCCAACTTCTTCAGCGCAGCGAGAAAGGGACAGACGGCCTCCGTGAAAGGGTTGAGGACTGGTTCCTAATGCTGCTAAAGCTCTCCCCTCAGACGGGAAGGAGAAAAAGTAGGAGCCCTTGAAGAGGGCCCTGCAGGCTAGATCAGGTTCTTGCCAAAGTTTGGAAGCCCATTTCTCGATCCCCTTACTATCGTTTCTCTGGGGGTTGAAGGTACCCACCAAGGAGGTCTGAAGCTGAGCAGCGAGGTTGGTGGGAGTGACAGAGGAGATGGGGATAAGTCGCGGGGCTGCCGAAAGGAACGGTGGATGGGTGGAGGTGGGTACGATAGCAATTGAGGACCCCATGCACCTTGTTTACTCTCTGGATATAACGTCTAAAGTTAAGGTGTCAAATCTATGCATCTGCTTTTTCAATGGGCCCTTATTATATGATTTTCTAGTTCAATTGGGTGCAAATGGGCCATGCCAAAATTTAAGGCCCACTAGCTTACCAAGGCTGGCCCAATTGTATCCTTATATACACACACATTAACCAGAGTTACATTTTTATTTTCTATTTCTTGGGTATCGGGGATGCCAAGCAATCCATAAAAACAAACCATATAACACATTGAAGAAACATACTCTTAATTTCGTTTTGAATAAGTTGACTATTGTATTAATACTGTAATGAGTACAACTAAGAGCACATACAAAAAATAGGCAACCCAATATTTGGGTGCCCTATAAATAAACCCATAAAGGGCCCAAAAAATGCTCTACAGCATATACACAAGAGAAAAAGAAAGAGACGGGGGCGGGGGGGAATGCAAGCTTAAAAAATGCCTGCAATTCCCGTGGTAGAGTTAAGACTTGCTCCGTCCCTAGCTAAAGCGACGCAACCTTATTGGCTTCTCTAAAAACACAGCTCCAGGCAACCCTAAAGGTGCTGGAAATTTGAGAGATTTCTTCAAAGATGGTCAAGTCTCCAGGGCCATGGAGTTGGCCCGGAGGCTAAAGTAATGATGTTACTAGATTCACCTTCAGCTACCAATTCAGTGTTCCAGCTAGGGTCAGTCTTCGGAGCCCTTCAAGCAATGCCCTGGCCTTCGTGGTAGAGTCCGTAAATCCAGCATGCAAGAAGAATGAAAGGAGGGTAGAGCCCTCAGAATTTCTAAAAATTCCCCCAATGCCAGAGGGCCCTGGGTTGCCAAGAGAACAACCATCGAAATTAAGTTTGATTTACCCATCTTTCTACGGTCTCCACAATGAGGAGCGAGATATACAAGGAGCTGTCTGGTATAGGAGTTCATGCCAATTGTGGTGAAGATGGGCAAAGGAGAAATTTTTGTGGAGTTTATGGTTTCTAGCCCAAAAGGAACCTAAGGTAGGACATTTGCCTATGAAGTAAGGGATGGGAGCTACCTCCCCCCCCCCCCTAAATATTCTGCTATTCCTTTCGCCCCTAAATTTTTGTTATTCCTTTCTAGCTAATTGTCCACAAGATAGCAGCAATAGAGGCTATCCAAAGGAAATAACCAGATTTACTCCAAGGAGTATGTAGGTAGGTGGAAATGAGCTGAGGGATTGACTTGGGAGTAACCCAATTTCATTTGCAAAGGTTGAGCACATTCATGCAGTGGTTGTATAGTAATATAATGCAACAATCTTAAAAAACCATATTAGGGTCATTTGTTTGATCCAAAATTTAAAATATACACTCTTTCATTCTAATGAATAATCACAAAAAAGAAAATTTTGAAAACGCAACTTAGGAAATATTTTTTTAGCCCAATTAACATAGCCGTCCATTTTGATAAGGTACTTAGATCTAGGCCTTAGAAGGATAATTTTACTTTCCATTTTTTTTTATGGATTTATTATCATTAGATGAACAATGTTGAAAAATAAAAAAATAATTTTGAGTATGTAAAGGCTAAGATCTTGAAATTAACGAAATGAATAGTCTAGATTCGTTGTTGGAGGGGGCTCATTTTGACCATATCTACGATTCAAATTGAATTTTTTTTTTTTTTTGGGGATTGATTATTGAGATGAAAAGAGAGTGTGTGCAAAATTTGGGTCATACAAGTACGAAAAATATGGTTTTCTAGAAGTGTGGTTGCATTATACTATGACACAACTGTTGTATTAGATCATTATTCTATATATATATATATATATATATATATATACATACATACACACACACACACGCCCATACGCGAATGAACTAGATTGAATATGGGTCATTCTGTGGCCGATCTGACGATCATAGATGTTCGATAGTGTTTGAATTTTAATTCTTTTTCCTCCAAACGTTTCGGGAGATATTTTGATCAATTTTATTTATGATAATTATTTTTTTTATATTTTTATTAGGTGCACCTTGATGAAAAAAACACATGCCTAAAATTTCAAGTGATTTGAATTTGTAGAAAAAAATTTAAATTCAAACACTATCGAACGTCTGTGAGTGTCAGATAAGCCCAAATTCAATCCGGACTATGGGCGTTTACTATAGCAGTACACACCTAAACATGCAACATCTTTTCCCATATATATATATATATATAGACACACACGTTTTCATGTTTTCTAATTTTATGTATTGGAGTCTCTCCCTCTATGCCTAGAAATCCTCTTCAAATAAATATTTAGAAAATTCAACATGGAGAAGGAAAGAAGAGATTCTTCTGAAGAAGATTTGTGCATCACTAAAAATCTTATATAGGTTTCCTTTCTCAAGCTTTTGTATAAATGTTTTTCTAAAATCTGCTAAATTGGAGTTAATTATTTTTGTAGGATCATCTTTATCCATCCACTTTCTATAAAAGCCAAAATTTGTTTTAAATTCTCTTGAAAAACTCTCTACATGGGTTCAAATAATTGCATGACACAAGTTAAATGTAGCCTATAATAATTTACAGTATAGTCATGTAGTGCAAAAATTGAACACTTTGTATCTTTTGGTTTTATTATATAATATAATGGCATGCTTCACATGGTATAAGATGGATATGGTGGCAATAAATCATAAGATTGATGCTGACAAGAATAGCAATAGGTAGTATTTTAAAACCTAGATTAGTGGGGTGGATCGCCTTCCTCAAAAATAACGTTAGGGATTAGTAATTTCGACCATTAAATTTATGATCTACGCCAACATTTTTTACCTTTAATAAAATATGATGCAAATAATAATCTCACTAATATATAATTTACGTTTGTAAGTGTAGGGCATATGAACTAACCAAACCATTTGCAAGCCTTTGACTACTGATTTGGAATCACATGCTTTTAATATGACAGAATTTGGATTAACATATTCCTATTGTAACAAGTTTTTACTCTTTTTTTTTTGTATGATTTACCTTTCAAGCATTTCTATATAACTTTCAGCTAATTTGTGAGGCTCAAATTAAAAGACCAGAGAAACTTTGGCGAAAATATGAACTATAAAGCATGAGTGATTAACGTGTTAAGGTATTAGAGGAGACTGAAGAGGTATATTAATTGGATTTTTTTATTAGAATGACATGTGTTTATCATGTGGTATTTATTATTTTGATTATATTATAGTATTGATCATCGAAAGTCATTCTATTTATTTTCTTGATTTCTAAATGAATTTAGAATTAGTTAAGATTTATATTTAAAGAGAAATCGCTAAATATTTTTTAGAATTGTTTTATATAGTAATATTTTATGGCCTTCAATATTTATGTTTTTTTTTTTTAATTACTTTAGTGAGAGGAAATCTTTTTAGAGGATTAATTTGATATATCATCTATTTCATTGATCATTGTGCTCTATCTATATTTATTTGTTATTTTTTGTTTTAATTGAAATTAACTGTGTTTTAAATTGAAATTAACTTTGTGTACTCTTTCTATGTTTAATTTATTAATACATATGCAAAGCACGTGCATTTGACTATATATATATATATATATATATATATATATATATATATATATATATATATATATATATATATATATATATATATATATATATATATATAGGTGTGGTTTTTATAAGAATGCAACGTTAAACAATCCAATTAATGTGCACCTTAAAATTTTATCATAACATGTAATTTTGTTATAAAAAATTCTTAGTGTTATCTTAAAATCTATTTTCATACGTAATTAGAAAATTTTTAATTCCAAACTTAGTTAAAATCAAGTAGATCTATAAATATATGAAAATCTTGAAAATGGATGGTTTAGATAATATTTTGAAAGATGCACTATTTTCGGGACTCAAGACCTTTTTTTTTTCATATTCATGCATATCAATGTCGAGATGATCGATTAGAGGGTTTATTCAACATTTCCAATAGATTTTTGAGGTGCATCTGTGATTCTACAACTTTTTCCATATATATATATATATATATATATATATATATATATATATATATGATCCGTTGATATCTTACCAACCTTTGGGATTGGAACAATGAAAATATATAAAGTGTGTGGTTTGTGTGATTTGTATAGAGCAAGGCTCTAAGCCATCAAATTAAAGTGCACTTTCAAATAGTGTTGAAATATGGTGTTTCAATTCTGAAAATCTTTCTAATGGCCTAACAATTTGTTTTTATCTCTAATTAGAAAATTTAAAAGTTCAAAAGTAGTGCAGATCGTGCAAATCTATCAACACTTGAAAATTGACTGTCCGAAAATGCATTACAAGATGCACTATTTCTAATGCTTGAAATATATTTTTTCTCATGTCCATATATCCTGGGGAAAAGATGATTAATTTGAGGATTTTTTTATTTCAAAACAGCCTCTTTTAGTAATTTTTTGAGGTACGCCGTAAATTGATTGTTTAGAGCCTCGGCATATAAATACGCTCACTTTGTTATAGACTCATCGCTTTGTTTTATTTTAAGGCGGGCATACTATTCTTCGATGGGAGCATATGCTCTTATTGTAATCACTTACTCATATGACTCCCTCATGAGACCTATTTGGGAGGATTTTTTAGTCAAAATTTTAGAACTATCTAAGAATCATTTTAAGTACATTTTTTTTCAAAGTTTGAATATCTTTGTTCAATCTTGAGACACTATTTTTTTTCTGGGACATTGAAAGTTTAGTTCGGATTTTTTTTTTATATAAGATTAACAGGTTACATCCCCCAATAATCCCGCATTTCGTTTTCCCGATAGGGTAAATGCACGGTATATTCCGGCAGAATTATAATTCTTTTTTAAAAAATTTCATTAGGAGTGGTTGACGCATTTCAAGAAGGAGGCTTAGCTTTTTTTTTTTTATGTTCTAGCAATATTGCACTCCAATATATGCCCCTCCAAATCTTATTTAGTTTTTCCCATTTGTTTAATTAATTCTTTTTTATATTCTTTATAATTGTTTTCTTTATTGGTAGAGACCCAAATTCATTTTCCATTCATAACATAATGTTAGAGACAAGTCCATCTTTGAATCCGTAACAAGTACTTTTTGAAAGAGGAGAGGAAACATACCTTTACTACGTTCTTAAACAAAGAGAGAAGCGTACCTTTGCGAATCCCCAACTAGTCCGCATACACCACAACTAGCCATCCAAGCTGAAATTTTGCGCCACAATGACTACCTCTTTTTTAGTGTTAAATGTAATTTGGATCATTTGGAAACATGACATATATTATTTTGAGTTTGATTATATTATTATGAGTTTGATTATTTTATTATAAAGAGTTTGTGACTTAATTTTTTAAATGTCAAAAATTGAGATGTATAATGCACAAATAAGTCTTATTATTTATGTTTAAGTTACTAGATTAACTATCTAGTATAGGGTTCAAATGATGAGCAAGAACGAGTGGAAGCACCCTCAAAACCTTTAATGCATATAAAATTAAATCTTATAAATGTCAATTTTAATTGAGTGTATTTTCATATAAGTTTCTATGGGTTAAGTTGTCGTTTTTATTATCTAAATCCTAGTTGCCCCATCTAGTTAGTTCATTATTTTGTTTTCTTCGATTTTTGGGTAAAAGTGAACGCCAGTATTAGATTAATCCTAGTTTTTGTTTACTTTCTTATTATTTTTTGTTTTTTTATCATATTTTTTTATTTTTTCTTGGGCCTTTTTATTATTTATTTCGCTGTCTCAAATCTTGGATTCTTTGTATAATTTGTTTCTTGGCTCTTGGTTTGCTTTAAGCTGGTCTTTGCAACATCTTGTTGTGTGGGTCATTTGGATAGAATGAAAATATGTTGAATTTTGGCTCCTATGTTTTATTCTTTTTATTTATTTATTTATTTTTAAAATATGTTTTATTTCTTAACTGATTTGTTGGGGTTAGTAGATGAGATCTGAATATCAATTTCTTCTATTTATATCCTTATTTTTTTCTTTCATGCATTTCATGATTTTCTTGCACCATCTTCATTTCCTTTTCATTTCCTTTTTCTTTTTTTTTTCTTTTTTTTTTTGGTAATTTGAATCATATTTAGTTTCTTTGGATTATTTCCTTAGTTGTCAATTTTTACATAACCTTTGTTTATTTGTACTAGTTTCTTTTTTCTATAGCATATGCTAAAAAAAAATTGAATGAAAATTTAAGATATTCTCCTTATATTAGTACTCTATCAACAAGCATGTGGAGTTCGGTACGTGCTTATTGATTCCCTATCCTTTTCACATTTGTTTCCTTAATTGTTCTATTCATTCTTTATAATTCTTTTCCTTCATCTCAGACACAGTTTACTTTGCTCTTCATACAATAAATTGTTAATCAGAGAGTTTATTTATGTTTTAATGTGAGAGAGAAGGAAAATGGTATTAGAGTTTATTAATCCCAGGGGAGAAAGTACAGATAGGGTCTAAGAGTCTAGAGAAATAAAGGATCTTGATGTTTTTCTAAATCCCACTTTCATATATATATACCTTTGAAACAAGGAGGTCACGATGTGAAATCTGATAGCTTGGATATATCGAAAAGTTCGAAAAAATTTCTTTAGAAGTTTGAGCTTGGTTAACAGAATAAATACAACCATCCAATGGCAAGATTAATTGTGACCCCCTTGTACCAAAGGCAACTTGGTCTCATTATATATATATATATATATATATATATATAGGAAAAGTTTATATAAGGTTGTAACATTGAAATGTAGAATCGCGGATGCACCTCAAAAATCTATCAGAAATATTGTTTTAATGTTGAAAAAACCTTCTAATCGATCATCTCGTCATTGAGATGTATGAATATGGAAAAAAAAAGATTTTCGAGTCCCAGAAATACTGTATTTTGCAACACATTATCTAGACCGTCAATTTTCAAGATTTTCATATATTTATAGATCTACTTGATTTTAACCATTTTAGGAATTTAAAATTTTCTAATTAAATATGAAAATAGATTTTAAGATACAACTAAGAATTTTTTATAACAAAATTACATGTTATGATTAAAATTTAAGGCGCACCTTGATCGCATCTTTATAGAAACCACACCCTATATATAGAGAGAGTAATGATCCTATGATACCCTCCCACACCCATTTGTATAGGACCCTAAAGGATCACTATTAAATTTGACATATATCTCTATAAAATTGATGACATGGATGTGAGATTTGACTTTTCTAGAGATCTGTGCCAAATTTAATGATGATCTTTTGGATCCTACACACATAGGTGTGAGAGGGTCTCATAGGATTATATATATATATATATATATATATATATATATATATATATAGGATAATCTAAACTTCACATACCTTCAAATTACAAATGTTCAAGATAGAGAGAGTTGTGAACGGTCGATTTATTAATTTTGTAGTCTATTTTTTAAAAAAAATTATTTTTGTAGGGCAATTTTATAAATATTATTACAAGACAAAAGGTATTTTTGTCATCTCCATAAGGGATAAAGTTTAAATTTCAACTAAATGAAAATGGCACTCTACAATAAAGTTCTATGATACTTTCAAAACGTCATTGTATTTTTGTGAAACTTTCAAATTTTCTTTTGCTTCATGATAAAGTTACTTATTTAAATAATTTTTTAATAAAAAAGTAATGATTACTTTGATAAATACCCATCACCACCCCTTCTAACTTGAACATTTGTATTTTGAGGGGTTGTTAAATCTAGACAAACCCATATATATATATATATATATATATATATATATATATATATATATATATAAACACTACAAAACGCCTATAGGTAAAGTTTTACAGTACTCTACCTACGGCTTTATCACTGTTCAAAATTTATCGCACGGCTACAGATGTCTGATAGCGTTTGAATTCTAATATGTTTTTTTACAAATTATAATGGTCTAAAATATTGTAAGTGTGTGCATCTTAGTGAGATGCACATGAATATAATATAAAACAAATAATTTGAATGACACAAAGTACAAAAATACCCCTATAAAGTTTTAAGGGTAATTTTATCATTTTATTTTATGACTATTATTTTTTAATTTTTTATTTTTTTGCGACTTGGTCATATGTACACACGTTCCAAATTTTAGATAAATATTTTTAGTACAATAATTATAAAAATTCAAATACTTGACTATGTGATGAACTTTGAATGGTGATGAGGTGTAGGTGACATACTGTAGAACTACACATATAAGCGTTTTGTAAATACTTCCATATATATATATATATATATATATATAGGAAAATCGAGGATTAGCCCAATAGCTCATATGAACTTATAAGCCCAATGGTTCAGATTGAATCTGGGTCGATCTGACGATCACAGATGTCCGATAGTGCTTGAATTTTATTGTTTTTCTACATATCTAAATCACTTGAAATTTTAGGTGTGTGTTCTTCTCATCAATGTGCACCTAATGAAAATATAAAAAATATTATTCATAAATTAAAATGATCAAATTTTTGGGGGTATTTTGGTCAATTTATTTTATGTAAAATATTTTTTTGATATTTTTTAAATATTTACCTATTTTTGCTGAGAACACACCTAAAATTTCAAATGATTTGGATTTATAGAAAATAAAATAAAATTCAAAGACTACCAAACATCTGTGATCGTCAGATCGGCCCAAGTTCAATATGTGACGTTGGGCTCTTATGTTCGTACGAGCTAGTGGGCTAATCCCATCTTTTCCCTATATATATATATATATATATATATATATATATATATATATATATATGAGCCCAATGTCCCAGATTGAATTTGGGCCGACCTGACAATCACGGATGTCCGGTAGTCTTTGAATTTTATTTATTTTTCTACAAATCTAAATCACTTGAAAATTTTGGCCTGTATTCATAAAAAATAGTTGAATCTTCAAAAAATATCAAAAAAATATTTTACATGAAATAAATTGATCAAATCACCCCCACAATATTTTTGGGGTATTTTTGTCATTTTTTCACAAATAATTTTTTTATATTTTTATTAGGTGCGCCATGATGAAAAGAACATACGTCTAAAATTTCAAATGATTTGGATTTGTAGAAAAAAATATTTAAATTTCAAACACGAAATGAGGTTTTGATCGTCAGATCGGCCTAGATTAAATCTGGGACGTTGGGCTCATATGTTCATATATATACATATATATAGAAAAGTCTTCCCAACGCCTATAGGCAAAAATGTACAGTGATTTCACCTACCCTCATCATCATCCAAAGTTCATCGCATGGTTACGATTTTCAAGTAGTGTTTCATTTTTAAATTTTTTTCCATAAATCAGAATGACCTACAATTTCGAGCATGTGTACATCTTAGTGAGGTGCACCTAATAAAAATATAAAAAAATAATTCATGAAAAATAAATTGATCAAAATACCCCTAAAATATTTTGGGGATATTTTGGTCAATGTGCTTCATGTAAAATATTTTTTTGATATTTTTTCTAGATTCATCTATTTTTTATGAACACATGCTCCAAATTTAAGGTCATTCCAATTTGTAAAACAAAATAAAAAATAAAACACTACCGTACAATCGTGACTGTGTGATGAACTTTGGACGGTGATAAGGATAGGCGAAATCACTGTTCATTTTAGCCTATAGGAGTTTTGTAGTATCTACCTATATATATATATATATATATATATATATATATATATATATATATATATATAAAAGAAACAACTTCGCAACTTTCTTTTTCAAACTATTAAATAAAGTATAATAGAACCCGTGTTTTTTGGACGCAAGCCAATTAAATTCACATAATATAGTATCTGCGAAAGCCAACTATATAGAAAACCTGCGAAAGCAAATTTATTACTTAGTTTAAGAACCAAATCGGAGCGACTCAAGGAGCGGAGATGCGGTAGTTCGTTAATAACTTTACTTCTTTCTTTTTTCTACTTTTATTAATAAAAGAGAATTATATGACAAGTAGCTTTGTAGCAAGAAAGCCGCTTAGGCTTTCGTGCGCCGCATGCTCACTTTTTATCGGCCGGAAAAATAGTTAGCCGCTTAAGCTTTCGCGCTAGCGTGCTCACTTTTTATAAGCCAATTTTTGTAGTAAGCCGCAAAGGCTTTCACTCGCCGCGCTCTCTCTCTTTGCTGCTTATCATGCTGCTTTACCCAAAGCAAGAAAGCCGCTTAGGCTTTCGCACGTCGTGCGCTCTCCCTTTGCTGCTTATGTTGCTTGCATATTTCTTATTCAAAGCAAATTGTTTGCTTGTATGCTCTGGTAGCTCTTCGGCCATTTATGGCTGTTCGATCGCCCTTTGTGCAGCTACCCCGGGATGTCTCACCCTCCCTCTCGAAGGCCCCGAGCCTACTTACGGAAACCTTCCCTCGGCTTTCCTTCCCCAGCTTTGATAACCCCCTATTAGATAGATGAATGAATAGGACCCAAAGAAAAGAGACTTTCATAACTATATCCTATCAAAGACCCTTACCAGGGACTCAATTCGGGTGGATTCAGATAGACCTGGTTTCGGCCTGAGGATATATGGGGAAAGGCGTGGATCGACTGCCTTCGGCCCGTGGATTCCAGTTTCGGGTAGGTCGGTGCCACTCTTTCGATGTAAGCGTTCGCCTGGAATAGCCTTAGACAAGATTTAGCCGGAGTAGCCTTAATATAATAGAATTGTAGCCCGAATGTCGAGACTAAAGGTATCTAAGGGAGTAGCCATAGTCTTAGATAGCATGGATGTTTTCCTCCTAATAGAGTGGTTTAGGTAGCCCTAGTCTGAGCATGGCAAGGATGTGAGCCCCACTAAAGGTTCCTTAGTTTCAAATAAGGGTCGCCCATAGATCGTCGATAGTCACTAGACAAAAGTTGCATGAATTCCGTAGTCCGAAGCGGGGCTTAAGGTTAGGTTCATTGGAAAAACGTAGCAGGATCCAATGACTGGCTATGACCAAGGTAGTGGCCTGGCGCATGAGCGTTCGCCCTCCTTCCTATACTTACTTGACCTTTTAGTAGATGGCCTTAGAGAAGAGTAGCATGAGGGCCATTCTATGGTGAGTTCCTTGGCCATAGTATTAGCTACCTAAGCTGTTCGTTGCTTTCTTATAGTGACTTCGATCTGCAAACTTATTGGCATAAGGTAAGTGACTTCGTCACCTTGGCTATCTACCGCAATGTAGAAAAAACTACGGCTAATTCCTTATTTTGATAGCAAGGTCGCATGATTTATGGGAAATGGGCTAGGGTCTTTTGAGAAAGTAGATGGTAGGGTTGGGTTGTTTTAAGGCTATCTTATAGCCGCGCCATCTTCGATACCTTTCTATTTTTAGTGGAATAGTCTAGTCTTCGCTCTCAACTACTAGTGTGGCCAGGCGTCGCGCCATCTTTCGTCGTTCCATAGTAGATAGTATATAGATGTTAGCCGAAAGCCCTTAGATTTTAGGTAGCCTTACGGTACCTTATAGATTTTAGGTAGCCTTACGGTACCTTATAGCAGGATAAAGGCCCCCGAAAGTCAAGGCTATCTTAGTACTTTACTTACTGCCACCTTCGGTTGGGGCTGACTTAGAGAACTACCGAAATAATGAAAGAAGCATGAGTTGTTCGCCCTTTAGATAAAGTACGGGTAGCATGAGCTGTTCTCCTTTACTTAGGAAGTAGCCTTCTACTTTTTAGTGTAGTGCATGAGCGCGAAGGCTTTTCCAAAAAGAAAGATAGCGATTTTCAATCGGCTTCCCTAACAGCCCATTCGGTACCTTAAATCCTTAGTCCAGGGTAGTGCATGAGGCTTCGCCCGCCTTCCTATACTTTAGTAGGTAGACTTAGAAAAAAAGAGAAGATGAAGGTTCAATACATAAATGGTGTAGTCTAGTTCCCAATAGGTGGCGCCCTTGGTATCTAAGCTAAGGTTTTTTGTCGGTAGCCGTTAAAGGGGGTCTTCAATTCCAACAGCCTGCCCCAGTAGTAGACGTTCTTCAATAACTCAGTAGTCAACTCTTTCGCTTAGCAGTTGAATTAGCCACTGAGCTGCTGAAGTTCGTCAGCGACAATCTATTGAGTTCTAAGGAACCTTCGGAAGAGCTAATTCCTTATCCAACTATTTTAGACTAAGGTGTGGATTACCTTAGAAGAGCTGCTAAGCGCTACTACAAATGCCTCGGTTGGATTCGGGCTGTCGGAATTCATTAGGGGAGCTCATTCCTTATCTAGCTTACGCTGCAAAGCAGCTCAATGGCACGTGCTGAAAAGCTTTAGAAACTATCGGAACCTTTAGTGCCCACTTCCTTTCTTCGAAACTGCTCCCCTCCGTTTTCTGGGCGAACTTGAGTGGCCCCATTACCCTTGGAGGTAGCTTCGGATAGGGTCGTAGAGTAGCCTAGTTAGGTCTATAGAATGACGGTAGCTTAGAACTTCCGGTTTCGATTGGAAGTCAAAGGAAATGAGGAGCAGTTCATTACTACTTAGCTTCGCAGCGACAAGCTGTTGAGGGAACCTTCTAGGCTACCGTCATTCTATAGAGTTTGAGAGCTCAGCTATCTTTTTCTAGAGCTACAAAAAGAGGCGACCGGTATCGAAGATCGCGAAGGCTCATAAGTGCGACGAACAAACAGCTAACTCATATTTTTTGCGTTAAAAGAACCTTCAAAGCCAGCTTGTGGAGCAGATAAGGCGGATTGTTACGAGTTCAATCATTAAGCTACACGAGGCGACAGGGCGGGTTGGATTCAGTCTCACTGAATCGCAACGAGTTCAGTCATTAAGCGGCACGTTTAGACTCGTTACGTTAACGACTGAACTCATTGTCTAAACGCTTGAGTTCAGTCATTAAGCTACACGACTTGCAGGGCAACGAGTTCAGTCGTTAAGCTACAAGAGTCTATAGAGCATCTTCACACTCGCTCCGCTAGGTAGCAATGTCAAAGCCCTCAACAACGAGGGCTTTTTGCTCTTGAGAAGCAAGTGGTAGCAATGTCAAAGCACTCTAGAGGGCTTTGCAGCGCGAGCAAGGCACTCTAGAGGACTTTGCAGCACGAGCAAAGCACTCTAGCGTGCTTTGCAACATAAAAGCGAAAGTTGAAGAGTTTTAGAAGTAGAAGTAGAAGCAAAGAAAACTACACCAAAAGCCGCTTAGAGAGAGCGCGCAGCGCGCGAAAGCCGTTGCGGCTTTCTTGCTGAGGAATTTGATCATACTTTTTGAAAGGTATTTATAGAAGAAATGCCTGCGAAAGCCAATTAAATGAATAATAGTACCTGCGAAAGAAATATAAAAAAGCATAAGAACTTCACAACTTTCTTTTTGCCTTTATAAATTCTAATAGAATATGCCAATTTACCTAAGAATTTGAAAGCTCGGAAGAATTGCATTAATCTGTGAAAGCCAAAAAATCATTTATTTAGGGTTTTCCCGTGGTTTTTGCTCTTTCAACAATGGCACTATCTGTTTCAGCAACATTGTTGTGGCTTTTGCAAGTAAACAATCCAAAGCTTTAATCAATAGACATAAAGGAGGAAAGCTTAGATTTACTTCTTTAGACATAAAGGAGGAAAGCTTTGCTTGTTCAACAAAAGAAGTCTCAGAAGGCTTTGCAATGACACCATCATCAAAATCTGTGGGTTTTGCAAGGAAACAATCCAAGTGGTTTTTGCTTGTTCAACAATGGCACTATCTGTTTCAGCAACATTGTTGTGGTTAACTGGAATCTTTCTTCTTTCTTTCTATATTCAATTTTGAGTCTTACTAGTGAGCGCTAACAGTCTTGAGTCTAACCTCTTTAATTCCTTCATTCTCTTCCCCACTGATTGAACTCGAGTTGAAGGTTTCTTCGTTAACAAATTATCATAATCAAATAACTTTCTTTGCCCTGAAAAAGGAACTGATCAGTTGCTTTATTCAAAGGTAAGTTCGAAAGGATCTTAGCCAGACGTTGACTGGCCGCGCGGGACACTATTGGTCCACGAAAGCTTGGCTCTTTGAGCTCTGCTTTATCGATCTACTTTCTAACTTCTTTTAAGAAAGACAAAAGTCTGATTCTATTGTATACAACAAAAGAAGTCAAAGTCCGAATATCTGCGCAAGGCAAGGAGCAGAAATGCGGTAGTTCGGTTAGTTTAAGTACTTCACAACTTGATTAAAGAACGTTAGCCAATTTTTTAATATATAGAAAGAAACACGAGCAAAGAAAGCAAAGAAGAATTGTATTGATCTGCGAAAGAAATATAAAGTAAATAATATATAGAAAGAAGCGCGAGCTTATTTAGTTAAACAATTTACCTAAGAAACTGGCAGGCCTTCCCTTTCTGCCGAAGCTTCATGGGGCGTTGCCCCGTTCCACAACTTTCTTTTTGCTTTTTAAAACTTAAATATAATATAATTGCCCCCTATATACCTTAATATTTTATTGATAAAAGTAAAAGTGAACTTTGACAGCTATACTTTATAAGAAAGGTGCTTTTCAGTGAAGAAAAATCCTCGTTCAATCGTCCTAGCGAAAAAAATTCACAACGGTTTGCTCTTGCTAGGCTCCTAACTGAGCTCTAAGAGTCTCATTCATATGAGGAAGCCACGAAGAAAATAAGTCATGGTCCTTTGGCCATTTTGTTCATTTACTGATTATAGGGTTGATGTTCCCATGCGTTATGTCGTTGCTTGTTTAAGTAAGCCGCTTCCATAGGTCGCCCTATGGGGAACCGAGCTGAACAACTATAAAATAAAGGCTAGAGACATCTTCAAACAAAGAAAAAAAGATTCGCCAGAAACTTAGCAACACGAACGCGACAGGTTGTAGACAGCTTGGCGATCTACTTCCATTCATTTTGCTAATAGTGGTTTGTTCGTCTCGGTGATTTACGCTGAAAGAAAGAAAAGAGATCAATTTGCCCATAGGTGGCATGAATTTTTTTGCAATTTTACGTCAAAAGCTATAAGAAAGAATGCTATAAGAAAACAGTTTTTGGTTTTAAGTGAAAAATCAATGAAAACATACGGGTTCTATTAAAAAAATCAAGTTTTGAAGTTGTTTCCTTAGGTAAATGGGCTTGCATCCAAAAAACACGGGAAATATGAAAAAAATCAAGTAAATAAGCCACTTTAGGAAGGAAAATTGGCTTGCATCTAAAAAACACGAGAAATTAAAAAAAAATTAAAGAAGAGCAAGAAAGCCGCAAAAGCTTTCGCGCTAGCGCGCTCATCCTTTGTTGCTTTACTAGGAAGGTTTTATAATTACAGAACGCTTGCATCCAAAAAACATGGGTTTATTAGATTATATTTGATAGTAGAAAATCTTTCACTCAAAAAAAGAAAGTTGTTCGGGGTTTAACCATAGATAATCTCTTAATCATCCCATCCCTTAGAAGGAAGATTCATTAAATTGTGAAGGCCCTTAATAAAGCATAAAGTGAGATGCTTTCATTGCAAATAAAAAGTAACCCATCCAAAAAAAGGGACTCTCTCCCCGTTGCTTGTACCGTTGCTCGTTTTCTTGCAGCCCTTCCTTTCAGCTCTAGATCACGAAAGAATCTGCCTATCGATCCGGCTAAGATGATGCCTATGATGCTGCTGGTACTGGTGCCGCTACCTATGCTATTGTAGGCTATGGGGCCAGAGCTTACATCCGGATATTGATCCGCCTACGCGTAGACTACTAAGAGACGTCTCGTGTAGCTAATGACTGAACTCTTTGGGTCCGAGTCTCGATCACCCCTATTTCAATCACGAACAGTGTAAACTGGGCATGGGTAGTATAACTACTCATGTTACTAGAGAAACTACTATATGCTCTATTGTAACTCAGTATGGATCTGCTCATGAAACTGGATGAACTCGACCGATAAACCAACCTCACCAACTGCATAACCAACTAGGTCAATGGGCCAAGGTGCAATAGATGCGACTGGGACTGGGTATGTATCTGGATCATAAACCTCACTAACTGTAGCACCCACTGCTAAACCAACTCCATAATCCACTGAATCAACGGAATGAACTAGAAGGTGTGCTGCGACGGCATTGATCTGTATCTGTCCCTACTTTGGGATATTTCCTTATCTTCACGGCAGGCAACTGTACAACAGGCGATGTTATCAGCGATGCCTCATAGCATGGAATGTTATTTCTTATTTTTTAGCACAAGCGGGCTTCAAGCAAGATGTTCAGTAAGAAATGCTGACAACAATCATCTTTGAGCTCCTTTTCTAATTATAAAAAGAAAAAAGAAGAAAGCATACGGGCAAAACGTTATAAGTAAAGAAGACTTAACGAACTACCGCATCTCCGCTCCTTGCGTCGCTCAGATTTGGTTCTTAAACTAAGTAATAAATTTGCTTTCGCAGATGCTTTCGCAGAGAATTTAAACGTGAAAAAAGAAAGTTTAACTAAACTTACTAAATAAGAAAACGAAATAAGAAAACTGAGGCTTTATTCATTTCTTTCACAGGCGTTTCTTCTATAAATACCTTTCAAATTCTTAGGTTTTATAAATACCATTAAATAACGCTAACGTTCAAAAAGAAAGTAAAGAAGTACTTTAAATAAGCACCTTATTCATTTAATTGGCTTTCACAGGCGTTTCTTCCTTGCTTTTGGAAAATTAGTCTGCTCTTTCAGGTTTACTTTTATCAATGCTTTTAAATAGATGATTTTATCGACCTTTCCCTCTTCCTCCTCTTCTCTTTTATCGGTGGGGTGATCGATCTATGATTTTGAAGGAGTTGGGGTTCGGTGAAGGGTCTCTACTAGTGAGGTACTTGGGCTTGCCTTTATTCCATGTTAATAGAAAGCATAGTCAATGTCACAGTCTGGTTGGCAAGGTTATTGGCAGGATAGGCGCATGGCAAGCCTTATGTCTGTCCTTTGCAGGTCGTCTACAGCTATTGAAATCAGTCCTCAATGCATCGTCTACCTTCTGGATTTTCTCCTTTATTCTACCAAGACAGACATGCAATATGATCGAACGGCTGCAGAGAAATTTTCTATGGGCAGGTGTGGCGAAAAAGAAAGGTGTGCACCTTGTTAAATGGAAGACGGTTTGCCTCACTCAGGAAGAGGGGGGTCGGAGGGGTAAGGGATATTGGTGATTTCAATACTGCAGGTATGATGAAACTAGCTTGGAGAGTTTTGGCGGATCCTTCGTCTCTATTAGCTCGGTTCTTTAAGCATAGATATTTCAAAAAGACTTCCATATGGGAGTCCAAAACAAAAAGGTATTGTTCTTATGCTTGGAAGGGTATTCTATTTGGCTTATCTCATCTGAAGGAGAATGTTCGATGGATCATTGGGGAGGGACAGCTTGTGGATTTTGGGCGGATCCCTGGTTATCAGGACAGTCGATATGGGATTCCTTTGGTGCCAATGTTCATAAGGACCTGGGGGTTTGTGCTAAGCCAAAGGTTTCTGATATATAGAAGGTTCCCCCCAGTCTTGGGCACTTCCCTCAACTACTTCTAGTCACTTGATCAGGATATGGAGGGAGGTCGAGAGTGACATTATTCCCTTACAGCCACAAAGGGATCTCCTAGTATGGATCGATTCTGCAAGCGGTCTGTTTTCGATAAAGGGAGCTTGGGATTTTCTTCGATATAAGGGTTCCTCACGGCCCATATTCAGAGCTCTATGGTCTTCTAAATTCCATCCCAGAGCTAAATGGTTCTCACCGTTGGCCCTCCACAATCGTCTTCCTACTTCCTCTCTTCTGCAGCAGCGTGCTGGCATCTTTTTGCCTTTTCTATAGAAACAGTGATGATAGCCTATGTCATCTATTGCTTCAATGTGATTTCTCCCACCAAGCAACGAAGCAACGACTTTCTTGCTGCTTATGCTTCTTGCTTTCGAGCTGTAGTTTGCTGGATGAAGAGAGACCAAGCTGTGGGAGCCCCGAGACCTGGTCGTGACGTTTCTTAGTTGAAGATCGGAGAAGACTTCTCTTTATCACGAGATTGATCGGATCTACCGTAGACACCCGAGAGAGCTCCACAAGGCTACAAGAGTAAGAGGAAAAGAGGTATTTATGCTTTAAGATGCTTGCCAGTTCTTTCTTTGTTGAGATTGAAATCTAGTTCTGGGGTAGAATGCATGCAGGAAAAACTTTCGGTGGGGGAAAGGACTTCCTTACTTATCTTTCATACGGCGTCTTTATGAACAGTAGTTTGTTGCCCCGGTTTTTTTTCTCATGTTCATGACCTGCATAAGATCCTCCCGATAGCGGAGGTTGAACAAGAGGCCACCACTCAAACCCCTTCTTCCAAAAAGGTTTCTAATTGGAGGCTAGGAAAGGAAGATTCTAGCCATACACAAATCATAATCAAAACTTGAACCAACCGCACGAGATGAAACTTAGGAAGACTTGTCATTCCTAGACTTGAATGATTGAATTGTCCCTATTACTATTGATTGAATTGTCCCTATTACTATTGATTGAATTAACCACCTAAGAGTAGGTAAAGAGCTCAAGACAAACCCCATGTGCCAAACAAGAGTGCATTATGTGGGACCCGGATGTATAAAGAAACTCTTTCTTTATCACTATAAAGAAAGGGGGAAACCTTGATTAGATGTTATAAACCTCCATGAAAAGATGTAACTTCTTGTTGCATGTAAGACAGTGGGTCCAAGATGATTTTTCTCAGGGGCTATGTGTGTTATGTGTAAGAGAAGGAACTCTTGTGTAAAGAGGCGTGCGGCTAGTCACTTATTACAAGGTGGCCAGACGCTGAGTGATGACTATTTCATTTAGTCATATCACTTCCTTGAGCCATGAGAGTTAGGCTGGCGAGATGGCCAAGGATTGTATACTTAGGAACTCTCCCTGGTTGTGTGTTGTTGAACTGTGAGTCCTATTTTCTTTTGTAAAGGCTTGGTGATAAATGAAAATGCCGGCTAAGACAACCACAGCAAACTCGTTGGAGCCTATGCACACATGGCCATGAATGTGAAGACAGGCGAGGAGGCACCGAGAACTCGACTGTTGATGCAGGAAACCTCGACTCACTCTCTCTCTATAACTTGAGGAGTCTCTGACATATACATGCACAGGTTGGCTAAAGGACATCACTTGTGGAGAGTACACATTGGGTGACCCCATCATTCAGAGAAAAAGAAAGCTGTGACACATATCTTTCTTGTGGAGTTCACTTCGATAGTTGGAGTCAAGGTGCCAAAGGACCAGAGATCAAGAACCTCTTTTTGAAGAAGTGCTTGTGGTGATGACTTAGAGTACTAAAAGTAAGTAAGTGCATGTCATGATGCATCCATCGAGTATGAGGACTAAGACCTCATGATTGATGGAGTCACTGCTGGGAGATTGAAAGGAATCTTAGCCTACAAGGCGGCAGGAGGATGATACGTGTCACCGAGAGACTTGATGACCTCAGTTATGATGTTCATGTTGGAGCATCCAGGTAGACTCGAGCCAGACTTAATACGGACCAGTGGCAGGAGGCCAAGGTTGATGTTTCATTTCATGTATGGCACACGCGCCAAGATTCCTTTGTACGCAGTAGGGGCACAAGATGTATACATGTACAAAGCAAAGTAGTTTACTTGATCGAGCCGGTTGGGCTAAAAACTGAGTTAGGAAGGTAATTACTACTAAAAGAAAAGAAAAGCCTTCTACTGGCCGCCGCTTACTTCGAGTATTGATGACTCTGGTGGCAACACGTGACAGGCGTGTGACATGATTCTCGAGGAGTTACACGACGACCATGTGATGATGCCTCAAATAGATGCAAGGGTTGATGACTCAGTAAGGGCGGATGAGAGAGTTCCCCACCGGGAGTCTGGAGTTGGTGGAAATCTATATGGGCTGAATATGATTCAAAGCCAACCACTATGTCTTGCAAAACATCCTATGTGTAGATATGTATATGATGTGTTCCTAATCAGCTACCCTTGGAGCTGATTGAGGAGAGTAAGACTTGACACTCATATTAGTTGGAGATGGAGGACAAGGGGAGACTATGAAACCTCATGGATGTTCGAGATCGATGGCGGGGCCTAAGAGGCACGTGGTTGTGGTAGAGAGCTTGTTTTACATGAGAGAGTGTTATGATAAAGCACTCCTACGTAATGAGGAGTTTGATGTGATCAGATTCCGCATCAAAATGGCCTCTATTATAGAGAGCCACTAGATGCCTTGAGTGTGATATGACTTGCCAGACAATGCTATAAGTCTGGTGACATGGCTTCTAGAGAATAGTGAAGAGAGTATGAGACACAAGAAAGGCTTGGTATTTGGTACCAAGGAGGCACGAGTGATACACTCGACGAGTGGACACAAGGATGCGGATCAGATTGACGAGCTTGGCTAGCAGGAGCCTTCCATGGGGCCGGTGGTGGAGCCAGCGAGTGTAGCGGTAGCGATCGTGACTCACTGACGACGATGGCTTCACTAGAGGTAGGACGGCTGAGCAGCTCGTAGAGTACTTGAGTTCTTTGGGTCTTTTGTGATGGTTTGAAGGTTGTTGTCCAAGTGGGAGAATGTTAGAGTCCCTATGTATGTACAAAGCCTTCCTTGTATTGGGGGCCGAAAGAGCCCACCCTCAAAGGTGTATTTATTGTGACCTGTGAGTCACCTAATGATCATAGTCGTTCAACTCCTCTTCCGGGGTTTATGACTGATCGTCTTGTATGTACCGAACCCCTTGGAGGAGTGTGAGGTTGTGACCCAAGAGTCAAAACATGATCGGATGTTGCTTTGGGCCGCAACACGGTCTAGTAGGACCGTTGTGTGTCAAACTCCTCGAGGTGGACGATCGCCGCATATGAAACTCCGGTGTGAAAGAAAGGGGAGAGCTTGCCTCGACCCGCTTCAGTGTGAGGAGCCCGCCCCGTCGGTGTGAGGGGCGAGCTCCCGGCTCCAGCTCGATCCGGTGGTCTACTGCACATCGCCAGTGGGAGTGCCTTTGGCAACTTCTCTGGCATAATGTCTGCAAACTCGTTTAAGACTAGCTCGACCTTGAGACTAGTGTCGTAAAAGAGGTCTTGCAGCCCTTCTGCATGCCTCGCTTCAGCTGTCAAGTTCTGTCCTTTCTGTGGTGCGGCACCTGGGGCCTTCTCTCTTATCCATGATGCATAACGCATTTGGGGCAGTGGGGCTACCCGAGCCCCAAGTTGGAAGTCCTCTAGCTAGGGGGACGGCCATGAAGCTGGTCCTTCCAGACCAGCTTGGTACTTGCACTAAGACTGCCCCGATAACGGGTCGTGCCTCCGGGTTCACTTCATCTGGCTCGGGTCTCGTTCGAGCCTTAAACCCAACTGCCTCAAACCCTTTGTTCTGATAGTCTTAGAGTGACTACCTCTATTCCCTCAGCAAGTAAGGCGAAGTGATGAAGGAGGGGGCGGTAGTGCCGGGTAGAACTACTAAAGGCTTTCCAATTCTTCTTAGAATTCTTCTCTTCTTTTGCTCCTCACCTGCTGACCGAATGCAGTGAGTTCACTCACGTAGCTTGCTGTCTCTCTCCTCCCTAAACCTACAGGCAGGGGGAGCCGGGAGAAGAGGCAAGAGCTACTGTAACGACAGACTCGAAGTGGAGCATGGGATCTGGATCTTGAAGAGAGGATTTCCTGGGCAACAAAGTCCTGGGCATGCTTGGGAAGACGGCGAGGCCAGGGGGAATCTACTTATGTGGTGATGTTGTCTTTCATTAAGCCTTAACCTACTCATGAGAAGCAACGGACATGCTTGCTTCACACAAACCAACCTTCTTGGAAAAGGCTGTTGGTGTGTTTGAAAAACTAAAACAGTGGCTTAGAAGGGGTGAATAAGTCACTGATTCCAGTTGCTTGCCAGTTGTGCTGAAGCAATGCCATCCTGTATGTCACTTGAACTTGAGGCAGAAAGCGGGCTAGGCCAGGAACTTGAAACTAGTGGCCCTATAAATAGCATAGCGCTGACTAGAAAGCCACATAACCACTATCTGTTAAAAAAGGAAGGAGCTCCTCTTCTTCGTTCCCCTCCTTTATATTCGAGCGACTTCGTTCCTGAGCAGAGTAGCAAAGCTTCCTCTTCTTCGTTCCTCTCCTTTATAGTCGAGCGACTTCGTTCCTCAGCAAGAAAGCCGCAAAGGCTTTCGCGCTAGCGTGCTCTCTCTTTGCTGCTTACCTTTATAGTCGAGCGACTTTGTTCCTCAGCAGAGTAGCTTTGCTTCCTCTTCTTCGTTCCTCAGCAAGAAAGCCGCAAAGGCTTTCGCACACCATGTGCTCTCTCTTTGCTGCTTACCTTTATAGTCGAGCGACTTCGTTCCTCAGCAGTGTAGCAAAGCTTCCTCTTCTCTTACGACTCGAACAGGCAGGACCTATCTCGACAGCCGAGATGAAGTAGCTCTTTTTTTACTAAAAGCAGGCCCAATCACATAAGGGCTTATGTGGTGGTTTCACAACTCGATCAGGGGCTGATGCTGATCAGGTCTTCGTGGATAAACACTACACTAATCAGGCACTAATCAAAGGTGAATGCGATAGCAGTGTGTGCTGAAGTTGTCGTCATGTATGAAGTTTTTGGAGAACTAGAGATACTAGGCCTGTGTAGGCAGCGTAATAACGCTTCTCCCAGGAAGGTTTTTGTTGCGAGGGTAGGAATTCAGTATCTAAGTGTAGTCGGAGCTTACAAAGAGGGTTGGTACGAGTTCAGTCGTTAAGCTACACAAGGTGGTAGGGAACGAGTTCAGTCGTTAAGCTACACGAGGCGGCAGGGAGTGGAGTATACTTTTGAAAAGAGGATATTAAAAAAGAATATACTAGGTGAATCAGCCGTTCTCCTCGCCTACTCTATAGTTCTAGTCTGCCTACCGAACGGAGGAAATAGAGATTATACCGCAGCTTGCTTCGAGACTGGAAGGAATGAAACATCAGTCATAAATAATGAAATCCATAAAACTCTACTCCGGGTTGCGAGAACATCATGCCTGTTGCGATTGTGTGGCTTTTCAGCATTACAGGAGACCCCCTATGAACAAACAAACAGTAGGGTGGTGTAGGAGAACCTCGACTCCCTAAATGCAAGATAGAGCTCGCGCGGGTGCGTTTCATGGAGGAAGGCCGGCCGATATTCATCAGTAGAGTTCCCCGGCCCCGCCGTCTTTCCTAAAATGCGGGTCGGGAGCTCAGCTGGCTTGTTACAAGCGAAACTAAGAGTCAAGCGAAACTAAGAGTCGGGCTGGCCAGATTTTTGCATCTTTATCACCGGTCGGGCTAGTTCTGAGGATGGAGCTGTTCAGGGGGGGTGAATGAGACGGCTAAAGAGCACACAAGGAAGAAGAGGGCGACTAAGACAACAAGACCTATGATCCGAAAAGGCTATCCCAATACGGACTTGACGCTTCATCATACAAAGATAGACCCAGCGAGTGGAGTGCATAAGAACGGAGCGAGCCATGAGCGGGAACGAAACAAAAAGGTCAACTCCCCCAAGCTATAAAAGGGAGCCCCTTCCTGCTCCTTCCATTTAACACACCGAATGAGCCAATCCAATGGGATTGGACTGGTTAACCCCACCTGCAACCACCCATCTCCATCCCCTAGAACCCAAAGGGCTATTCCATCGCTCCTTTATGAAATTCAATAGTTATTAGCTTTTCTTCAATCCTAAAGCTCCCCATACATCCAATTATTTAGCCATCAGAGCATATCACAGAAATCTACCATTTTTCCATAGGGTCTTCTACATTAACCCATTCCACACATGCACCTAGACAAGACCTGAATCAGACACCCATCAAATATTTTCATTTAGAAGAAAGAAGAAAGAGACCCTCCTTCAATCTTGCATCGGGTTAATAACTATTGTGTTATCTTTAACACTCTTAACCACTGGCTCAGAGAAGCCAACCCTATTAGGGTGGGGCTCTCTTCGCCCAAATACAACTTGTAAGTCTTTAGAGTTGAAACTTTTCCTAAAAGACAAAAAGCTGCAAGGCCATATGTGTTGAGATAAGGGGTAGGGCCCTCTTTCGAGATACATGGCCACAATCCCTTTCCGCCGTAGCTAGCAGTAAATTGTCACCTTGTTGCAGCTACATAAGAGGAAAGGTTTGAGCCTTACTCGATCGGATGCCTCACTCATGGCTCAGGGACATAGATACCTTTATAAATGAGCTACAAGACCTTTAAAGCTACCTATGTAGGGCCTCTAAGCTAGGAATTCATAAAAAAGGAGCGGCTAGAAGCCATAGAATAACTTACTGCTATCCAGTTACTAATACAGGAACAAAAGAAGGCCCTAGAAGAACAAGCGCTTTAGGAAAAGAGCTCTTACCTTTTTACTGGGAATAGAAAGTACTGGAATCCCACCCAATAGGGCCTAAGGACGACTCTTCCCTTACCTAAAGGCAAGCAAGGCAGTAAGGAAAGGAATGGGCTTCACCTTACTCGTTCGGAAGCCTCACTCGTGGCTCAGGAAGGACAAGAGTCTAGTACTACTACCTGTAGGCAGGCGATAGGTAGACAATCTTACCTTACCTATATTTAGATATCACTAACCCATAATAGTCTATTGTTTAGATAGATAGATATCTACTAGATATGACTACTAGTCTATATACTCAAAGACTATATATATAAAGTCAAAGAGTAGTCTATTGTTTTCTGTTGTAGTAGTATTCTATTCTAGATAGTATTAAGTAGTCTATTGTTTTCTATTGTAGTAGTAGTCTAGTGTTCAAATAGTCTTTGCCTCGTATACATTCTTTTTTGTATACACTTCAGTATACAGAAGGAGAGGAAGCAATGGTAAAGAGGAGTCCGCTCGTCTCTTCCCCCGGAAGTGACTTCGCTACACTTGCTTCCCACTACAGACTGGGCCTCCCTTTTAGAAGTACGGGAGGAGCAAGAGTTCGCTCGTCCCTTCCCCCGGAAGTGACTTCGCTACACTTGCTTGCTTCCTTGCTTAAGAGAAGAATGACCACAACTAACCTGAATGAAACTCGTAGACCCTCTTCCCTACCTATAGACAAGAAAGAGGTTTGACTACGCTTACTCAAAGACTGACTGACCTACTAGAGGGAAGAACTACTACGACAACCCGAAGGCTAAAGGGCCCCGCCGCTATAGACAAGAAAGACTTGGACTACGCTTACTAAAAGATTGACTGACCGACCAAAGGGAGGGAAGGCCTGGTCCCTTTTCTTTCTTTCAAGCAAGAAAGCTAGTCCTCGAAACCGAAGGGCATACGTCGTAGCTACTCTTCCTACCCGGATTGACTTACTTACTGACTATACCGACTGACCGACCAAAGGGAAGGAGTCTTTTGCTACTCCTGTGCTTACTACCAGAAAGGAAGAACTACTCGCCGAAGGCTCACTCGCAGCTACCCTATAAGATAAGAGTTTGATTACAAACTTTAGACCCGGGTTTCACAGAGAGCTCGTATTGACCTCCTTATAAAGTCAAGGCAGCTCTCTCAGCAAGAAAGACGAAACGGCTTTTGCGCGCCGTGCACTCACTTTTTATCGGCCGGAAAAATAGTTAGCCGCAACGGCTTTAGCGCACCGTGCGCTCACTTTTTATCGGCCGGAAAAATAGTTAGCCGCAAAGGGTTTCGCGCTAGCGCGCTCTCTCTTTGCTGCTTACCATGCTGCTTTACCCAGAGCAAGAAAGCAGTAAAGGCTTTCGCGCGCCGCGCGCTCTCTCTTTGCTGCTTATGCTTCTTACCTTTTTTGCCCTTTCCCTTAGATGCCGCTAAAGTTGCTTTCGCCTCTTAGCAGCCCGCTAAGATCTTGCATAACCATAGCCTCCGGAGGCTAAGTAACGAAGCCGCTTAGCTTTACGCTAGGAAAGCGTCGGTGCGAAGACAAGCCCCAAACGAAGGAGCAAGCTACAGCTACAGCTACTGTGAAGCTAGCTACAGTGAAACTAAGTTATATACAATAACGACAGCTTGTGCTTCTCATCTTCTCATTCTTTCCCTAGATCAATCAGCGCGAAGGCCTTCTATGAACTGATTTCTTCTACTTCTTTTCTTGGGTTATAGGGAAATCTTTGGGGCCCCTATCATAGCTCCCCGAGGATGCGACCCCTCTTTTTCTTCAAAAATGCCTTCTCCATCAGATTGGCTAAAGAAAGACTATCCTTCTTCATCGACCCCTATGTCGGGCATAAGTGTTAGGACCCGATCTTCTTTCTTCCGGCATGACTAGAGTGGTACCAAATATCAAGGATTGACTGAATCAAGCCGTATTTCCCAAGATTTTCGCATTAAAGAATTAGCTGTTCACAAGGCGTTTCAAGTGGTGGGCCTTGGGAACAGAAGCGTGAACCCGGGTGTCCACAAACCAAGAAAAGAAGACAAGCTGAGTAGATAGAACGTCTTACCCGTGGTGCGGCTCCCCCAAGCAAGTGGCAGGCAGAGAAAGGGGTTGACAGACACATCAACTAAAATCCACAAGCGCCTCACCAAGCCTTTTTTGAAGAAGACAAGCCTCATTCTCTGCTTCTTTCTGACAAAAAAACCGGTTGCTACTTGTTTGCTTATTGAAAAGCGAGGCGCGGTTTGAGCATACAGGGTTGCGGATCGCATTGTCGGGGCCAGAAGAGCGTAATTAGTCATGTAAACCAGCGCTCGAGGCCATCGCCGACTGAAGATCGTCGAATGAATGGCTTTGCCTCGATAAAGAACCCCGCTGCTCCTCAATCTCAATGCATGGAACTGATTAATTCAGGGGGTTGGGGAAGGGAAGAAAGGGATAGGTTATTCTATCTGTTGGTGGGCATTTCTGCAGATGGCAAGGGCAAAAGGACAATGCACCTTGGCAAATGGGAACTCTGCACAATTCAACGTAAAAGGCCTGATGAGATTAGAAAAAGGGCAAGTGCTGCCGGGCTTGACAGTGCACATCTTCTTTAGCTCTGGAAGAGAAGATGTGCACTCATAGTGGCAAAAAAAAGAAGATGCTGAGGTTGCTCTCTTCTCTTTGGTTGATACAGACAGTCTTCCAAACCGAACTCACCCATGAGCGCACTTGCGAACTACAGTCTTTTTGATTTCCGGTTTGATGCCGGTAAAAGAAAGATATGAATGTATCAGTCTCCTAGGGTTTTTGAGCCAATTCTTTCTGACGGCTCCACCATACCATACATTGGAATGACCAGTTTGGACACTCAGTTGCAGCTCCACACAATAGACAAAACAATAGGGGTACCACTGATTTACACTATACTGAAGGGAACTTGTTGGAGATGGAATACTCAGTTCAGCGGATTCTAAGACTTCCTTCACCTTGGAAGCAAGCTACAGTCTTTGCCAGACTCAAGTTGCTGCTTCTAATTCTCCTTAGCCTATGTCTTAATATTCCTGGGGTCATGTCCGAAGATCAAGGTCAGCCGGATACTTCGAGTGTTTGGGCCCCTTCTTCTTCTCAAGTGCATCAGCAGCCAGTGAATATGATGAACATTGACCCCTGGCCTGCTCTTTCTTTCTAATGATGAACATTTCCATTTTGCTCATGCTTGTTTTCATCCAAAGAAACTGAAAGCAACTCTCCTAACTGGTAAAGTCTGTCTAGGGAAAAAGTCTTCTAGTTCCTCACCCCAGCCTCTAAAGAGCATTTTTTAGTGTTGATGTAGGACTGAGCCTGTTGGACCAGCCTATTGTGTAGGCCTTGGTAGTTTGTTCCATGTAGAGAGTTGGCAGGAATATTTGTTGTGATGGGTAGAAAGTTTGAACTGCTCACAATTCAGTTGTATGTTGGTCTAGCCATGGTTAGATGAACATTTGTTCAATCATCTTGGTGAGGCTTTCTCGAAATATACATTCACTGATTCTCTAATGCAGAATGTGTGGTAATAGGGCACTCTAGAATGACCTATAGCAAGCCCCTGCTCTACTACACAAAGGAGCTCTGTGTCAGAACAAAGAAGAGAGAAAAGAACGGAGCAAATGCTTCCTAGGAAGCAACCTCCCCGAGGGACCTAACGTATTGAGAACCTGGTAGAATGTAGGGCAGGAATACAGAACTCGGATGCAGACCCGAGCGAACGGATTCTCTCAAGGGAATGGATTGCGCTACCTTGCAAACTCGCCCTTACGAAGTAACAAGGTTCTTTAGACAAAGTAGAAAGAGGACACTTTCATCCCCACTCTCTCTATGGAATGAAAGAGAGTGCAATATTGCTTTAAGCCCGGTCTTCAAAGGAAGGAGTCACTTTTTAGGGCGTAGAGGTTAGGGCCGGCCAGTTACCTGTAAATCGACAGCTGTGGTAAGACGTGGGAACACACACAAGTCCGGACGGGGACGTGAGCACTTGAAGCATCAGGATAGAAAACAAACCTAAGGAGTAAGACTTTCAGGGAAGCCTCCCCCGGTGAAACACTGATCATGGATAAGGAGCGAAGCCTCGACCGAGTTCCGCTAAGAGGGTTGAAGACTTTGTACCGACTCCTCGTTGGAATGGGCTTCTTAACTATTGCAGTATGGAATCAAATAGATTACGGTCAAGGTCAAAATAGGATGAATGAGCAGTGGCCTTGAGCACAACCACATTTGTCGATAAAGAAAGAAGTGGCTCTTCCCATCATTCTTGTTTGGCAAATCTGGTTTTTCTTAATATTATGCTTGCGTCCAACAAAAAAATCCCCCACTTGTATAGATCAATGGGCGAATTCGGGCTGCCTCAAAAAAAGAAGCCTGTTCAAGCACCTGGCAAAATTGGACTTGCCAAAATCGAGAGACATAGAACAACCGGCGGCAAAGGGCGACCACATTACCGGCAGCGCACATGTCTGTTTTTTATGACGGAACAAGCAGAGGGAGGAATGGGCTAAAGTGGTTTTGCCATTCGTCAGGAACAACCCAACCTGATCTTGACAACCCCATCGATTCTTATGGGTTATCACACCAACCAATAAGACTGCGGAACTAAAGGCACTCTTTTTTGGATGAAAGGCTTGTCGGCAGCTGGGCTGGGCCTACACTCTGTTACAATAGTCGGGGATTCTTGGTAAACGAAGAAATACGATATGGAGAACATCCAAGTCTGTCAGCGGAACCTAGAGGATTCTAAGCATCCCCCTTCGGGCACGGAGCAGACCACTTTGCCAGAGCGGCAATTGATTAGCGGGAGGAGATAGACAGCCTTAGGGCTATCTTGGGAAGCGTTTCCTGACAAAGGCATAAGTTCGAATGATGACTCATTGTATACGTGGGAGGCCCGGTTGAATCAAAACAAACAGATATAGTTGGGTTGGGAGGGTCGAAAAAAGTGATCTGTGACCTTTCATCATCTTCACACCCTTTCTACTTTGCTTTTCATAAGAAGAAAGAAGAAAAAGCATGACAAAATAACAAAATCAACTGTTTACAATTTTGACACCATCACAACAAACAACAAACCAGACTCAACAGAAGGAATCAAAATCAATGAAAGAGCGCGGAGCTCAGTTCAGGCTCGCTTCGTAGACTGAACGAGCCGAGCTCTATGGCTGGCTGTAATGTCAAGGCTAGTAAGTCGCTGAAATAAGCTGTAAAACCCTCTAGGAAACTCCTCTTCAACCAACCAGCTGGAATAGATCGAAAAAGGGCTGAAAGAGGGGCTGGGCTTTTCTTCCTCCCCCTTCAATCTTCAAATGGCTGCTGCTCACGCTCACATAGTAGCCTCATCAAGCTGAATAGATTGGGCTGTAATGAGGCTGAAATAAGAAAGATGATGAAAGCCTTGCCCCGCCCCTCTACAATTTCTGTTAATCCAGTGAGCTAGCTGGCTGCTAACTCCTTCAATCCCAATCTTCAGTTTTTGTTGTGGGTCCAATCAGACTCAAAATGGATGCTGAAAGCGATTGCAGCCTAAAGCTGGTTCCATAGCTGTAAATGAGCCCTTTCTTCCTTGTTGGAGAAAACAGTTTCTTAACGAAGTTCAGTAAAGCCGCGTTGTAGGCCGCACAAACGGCATTTCCAGCCGAAGTTGCAGACTCACTTGAAGAAGTTATGACGAGATTGTCAGAGAGTCAAACACGACATGGACGTCATACTACACAACACAAGCAAAGACGAGAGGGAGCCGACTACGAAACTGCACAGCAAACGATCGGAAACTGCGAGGAGGAAACGAAGCGTGGAAGGCGGGGAACACTAAGATGACTCGCGCCGTTGACAGGACAGAACAGCATCACAGAGACCTGGCCCCATAGTACTACATATCCAGGGAAGGCAGTACTTAACCCGTTGCACTGAAGAAACGTGTTGCAGGCAAGCACAAGCAAGTCGGATTCTTGTTGCATGCTCATTGCTCTGACAAAGGAGTTTAATGAGAGGCACGCTACGAGTCGAGCAGACTGGCACGTTCAGCAACCTTTCGCTGGCATGACAGGTATCATCACTTTAGCAAGACACGTGGATGAACTCTGTGCCGCTGCAGGAGTCACGCGAGCAGAATGACGGGGCAAGCCCATCAAGCTTTCACTGGCATGAAACGTGGATTCACTCCGCCGGCCACGTGGAAGAGTGCCGAACCCGGCAGCCACGATGACACGTCAAGCTATCGCTGGCATGACACACTCATGACACGTGGATGAACTCTGTGTTGCTAAATGAGGCATGCAACAGACTTTCGGGACAAGCCTGACACGTGCAGAAAGCTTTCGCCAGCATGACACGTGGATGAACTTTAACAAGACACGTGGTAACTCCGGCAGCCGCGGTTGCCCGAACAGCAAGCTTGAACGCAGGGGGGAATGACACGCTCATGACACGCGGATGAACTAAGCAAGCCTGTCGCCACGGTTGCCTGACATGTGGAGGCACAGCTGGCATGACACGTGGACTTTGTGCCGCTTCCCTACCACAAGTAGAGCAGAGTCAAGCTACTACGGAACATGTCAGTCAAGCTCAGTCTACATTGACTTCAACTCCACTCCTCTCTGACTTGGTTACAGGCTCGTTGCAGTGCTCCAAAGGCCGTGTATCAATCACTGTTGCTGAACTGGAGGCATGTGACACTTGCTGCTGAATCCACCATCTCGGTGACTGCTCTGTCTTGTATCACTGCTGCTACACTGGCAAGACATGTCGCCCCGTCTCACTGTTTATGGTTCTCCTTGGAACCTGGAGAAGACTCGTTGCAGTGCTCCGCTCTCCACTGTTTGCTCCGCTGTTGTTGAACTGGAGGCATGTCGTTGCTTCACTCACTTTTTGGTGACTCGAATACATGGAGCTTTATCTTAAGATAAGACTAAAGCGGCAGAGCGGAAGTGATTGAAGTTGAAGTAGAGACACGGCCAAGTGAAGTCGACCCAAGCCGGTCACGTGCACAGTGGGGAAAAAGTGGAGCCTGCGGCTTATGCATAAGGTCTACGAAACCACCCGTCTACAGAACTGGACTGAACGTTGTAAGCGAGCCTTCTTGCCATAAACGTTGAGTCCACGGTGTGTGCCTTCGTAACGTCACTGCGGTGCAGTTCGTGCTTATCTACTCTACTGCATGCACTGCTCGTTCAGTCTACGAAGCGCCCTTCGTCGTTCCGTAAACTGAATGAGCAGTAGCGCACAGGCCCAGAGAAAGACTCCACTTGCCGTTTCAAAGTAGCAAGGTGTGTACCTGCGCTACACTGCTCCTTCGTTTTACTACATGAGCCAGACAAACAAATCAGTCAACCTCAACCCGGAACTCTTTATGGATAGAATAGAGCAGTGGTTCCCCCACTCCATCTGTGTAGATGTAGATATAGTAGTAGACTTCGGACTGAACGAGCTGCCCACGTTCAGTCGACTTCACAGCTCCACTGCTCGTAGAGTAGAGTGGGCACATGCTCCATAGACTGAAGACTGAACGAGCGTAAAGTTCAGTTGATTTCACAGCTTAACTTGTCTCCACTGCTCATTCAGTCGAAGTAGAGTGGACAGACTGAAAAAGCTGCCTGTTCAGTCAAGTTCAACCAACTAAACAGCTTTACTGGTCTCCTCTACTCATTCAGCATAGTATACAGAGGAGTCGAGCAGTAGACGGAGCGGAGGGCGAGGCAGCTCATTCCGTCGACTAGCAGTGGCAGGTCCTCGCCTCGTTCCGTCGACTACGAGAGCTCATTCAGTCAACAAAACACTACTCTATTCTACTCTACACCACCGTTCCACTTCGACTTCATGAACGGAAAGCGCAAGCAGATAAGCAGCAAAGACAGAGCACACGGTGCACGAAAGCCTTTGTGGCTTTCTTGCTCTAGGTAAAGCAGCTTAGGTAGAGCGCGCGCTAGCGCGAAAGCCTGAGCGGCTAACTATTTTTCTGATCGATAAAAAGTGAGCGCGCGGCGCGCTAAAGCCGTTGCGCCTTTCTTGCTAGGGGAGAGCGCGGCACGCGAAAGCCGTTGTGGCTTTCTTGCGCGAAGCAACACAGGAACAACAGAAAAGAAAACAGAGATAGATTTTGGCCATGTATTCCGACAGAAGTCCTGCCCCGACTTCTATCAGTGCATATGGCCCGCAACTTGAAGGTCCATTTGGGCTCTTGCACGAGGCGAGGGGACGAGGTCACGCATCCCCAAGTAAGCCTAGAAGGAGATGAAAGAAGGGCAATCAAGATTTTTGTTGTTAAATAACATAACTGACTCCCACCATTAGAAGCACCGCCCTGCCGAGCAGATACGCGCACATTAAGCCCTGCGAGGCCCAGAAACTACAAGAAAGAAAAGCTAAGCAACGAGGCGACGAGGGGGAAGCCAAGCTAACACCTAGCGAGTGGAGTGCATAAGCACGGAGCGATCCATGAGCAGGAACGAAAGCTTAAATAATAGGCCATGCAGAGCAGATTCCAGAAAAGCCAAGATAGGAACAGCGATACCAAGGAACATGGGAGCAAAGCCATCCGAGAAAGGAAGGACAGACATAATGAAATAATGGATAGGGACCTTTATAGGATGAGACCAGAAAGGAAAGGACAGGAGAGGCCAGAGAATGGAAAGATAAAGGAAAGGAAGGGAAGGGGACAGGAACGGCAATAGAACCGAACTGCCAATCAAAGGACCGAGACACTGCGAAGCTAAGCGAAGCAGAGGCAATCACGGAAAGGAACAGGAAGCCAAGGAAACGAGCTGAACATTAGAGGAACGCCCACAAGGCTTTGAGAGGCAAGGCGAGGACAAGGAAGGCCTTCAAGGCATCAAGACTGACAAAAAAAAAAGACAGGTAATGAAAGGACTAGACAAGGCCGGGAAAGGACAGGAAAGGCCAAGGAAGCAGAGAAAAACTTGACATCACCTTCAACAGCGAAGCGAGGCGAGGACCTGCCACTGCTAAGAACAACCGAGCGGGTAAGTGAAGAGAATGGGAAAAACCTCACTTTAACGCACCGACAATCAAATTACAAGCAACTAAAGGCCGGAAAGACAGGTTGAAATCTCTCAAAAAAATATTTTGTTCGAGGCAATTCAATATTCTTTTTGAATTTTTTCTATATAGATAGAAGGACAGAAAGAAAGAGAGACAACAGAGAGTATACTGGTTTGGGCTGATAGGTTTCTATGGATGTCTCAGAAAAGTTTTAGGTCATATGAACCAGGGCTAGGCTCTAGGTATATTAGAGTACTGTATCTTAGAGTATAGTCTCGGTGGGAGGTCCAGTCAGGTGGCCAGGAAAGGGCTATGTGGTGGGGGTAGCAGTTCAGTAGAGGCTACCTAAGAGAGGATTTTATATGGGTGCAAGGGCTGGGTTTAGGGGGGACAGGGAGTCTTATCCTTATCTAGGTTTGAGACGGCGGTGTAAATGGGGCCAGGGAGTTGCTCAATCCCTCTAGAGAAGAATGCATGCTACAGGCGCTGATGTGGTGAGGGTTGGGGACAAAGCAGCTAACATGGCGAGGTGAGGCACGGATAGTTGGGTGAAGGGCCAGGCGACACGGATGAAAGCTAGCCCTTGCCATCCTGTATGAAGGTCTTCTCTGCTCCGAAAATTTTTGTCGATCTAAGCATAAGCTGCCAAGTGGCTTCGAAAGAAATGAAGGAGGTGGGCTTTGCAGGCCGACCTCTTCTCAGATTGAGGAGTGGAACATCGATAACGCTTTTCCCGTCGCTACGTGCCTTTTGGCTTGGCCCGCAGGCGAGTATCACAACGAAGTGAGGGAGTGAATGAAGCGAGCTCAGAGGGAGGGGATGAAGAGAATGAAGCGACAGCAGAGTGAACTCAGTCAATCCACTGAACTTAGTGAGCACCTTTGATTCTTTGATCCGCTTCATGGATCCTGGCAATCACTCCAGAAAGGCAAGGGTGTGCTGTGCACGCTGTAGTAGTAGCTTTATAGCAGACAGGTATCGTCCACGGAATGTCGTTCATTCACTCGCAAGACGATACCAGTCTGGTAGTGGCCAGTTCCTACGACTGAACTTGACTGAGAGACTGTAGTAGCTTGATAGAATAGATTAGTTGCTGGACGTCACGTGTCTGCTCCGAAGTAGCTCAAGCATAAGGCAGTCGACCACCGTTGACAACGCCTTCACCCGCCTTTGGAACTTGCCAAACACGTGGAGTTGACTTCTACGGAATGTGTCAGACAAGTGGAGCCTTCGGAACGAGTCTAAACTACCGCAAAGGGTTTAGGTTATCAAACTAACATATAAGAGCTTGATCTTGTAGATTCTGAATCTCTTAGAGTACTCCCAGCTACCACCACTTCTTCCTTGGTGTCTTCCATTTCGGAATTCATTTCGTCTGTTCCGGGGTGATAAACTTCAAGTACTTAAAATAGAATAGGTCAAACCCCGGTCCCCACTTTGATCGGGACCCTAAGTACCTCCTTGAACGACCTCCTACCAGGGAAGGGAGGGCGCCTTTCCCAAAAACAATTGAAGGCATCCTCAACAGAATAACTAGAAAAAAAGGGTTATGGCTACTGACCACCTTTCCCACCTCGTTCTTCCCCTAACAAGAGCAGTTGATGCCTCGCGCTACTGTTGTTTCCTTCACTGCTCCTAAACCACTGAAGAATAAACGTAAGAAGCTCGGCAGCGAGTGAAGTGCGTAAGCACGGAGTGAGCCAAAGAGCTCGTGAGGTCTACGAAAGGGTTCAGGCGATGCTTCGACTGAACGAGCAGTGGAGACAAGTTTAGCTGTTCAGTCCAGTTACATAGACTGGACTGAACAGCGAGAACTCGTCTCGTAAAGTCAATGCCAAATTCGAATCCAAATCAAATAAGGAATGCGCTCGACTCCAATCAGGCAGAGGGGAACGAGAGAAGGCTATTGCCTTCCCCTACCATAAATAGAGAAATGTCTGAGATAAGAAGGCGGGATTGAACTCGTACTGCGCCCTCCCTTTTCCAGTGAGTCGACTCCATAGAGAGATGGATAGATAGCCATACCTTTGAAGTGCATCCTCTCAATCCTGATCATTCCCTCGCCTGCTTGTTTCCTCGACTCTCGTTCCCGAGGGGATCGAGCTCGAAGAATGGGCGGGCTATTCATTAGAATATGGATGGTGAGACTCTTTATGTAATGTAAGAATTTTCCATTCATTCGGACTTCGACTTCGCCCATTCTTTCCTCTGACTCTCCTGAGAAAGAAGTGGTGAGGGCAGGGGTAGGTGGCAAAGAGGAGTAGGGAGGGTATAGGTGGACAATGCATCAGATTAGCTTTCATACTTCGATTCGACGTGAGATACGATCAGTCCATCATTCCATAAGAGTCTCAATCCCCGCTTACTTATAATAAGAATATAAATAAACGGGAGTAAGAAGCCAGTGGGTGAGAGTTAGGGGCTGAGACAGACACCTTTTCCCATTCGCTTGCCTCGGGAAAAGGTTCTCACCAATCCGGACGGACTTCCTTGCTTCTCAGTGAAGCCCCGTTGATCGATTCCTCAAGACGGGAAGCAGTCGACATAAATGCATTGGCTTTCCGTCCAACCCATTGATTCATACCTCGGGATGGGATTCACTGACCATCCACCCGGATCAGAAAAGATGGAAGGGGGGATCTTTCAATATTTGTTGTTGAGGACTCTACTCCTGGCATGAAAGCCTCAAATCTTTCCTTCTCGCCCTCGATCTAATTCTTAGTTGTGGCGAAGAGGCAGTCACCATTTGGGCATTCAATACCGAGCAGCGGACGTTAGTTGCATAAAATATTTTTCCTCCTCCTCCCATCAATTTAAGACCCGGCTTCTTCGGACTTCGAACTAGCTTTAGGTTGAATCCCTACTCGCCCATTCGAGATTCAAAGACAATTTAAAGCAGCTTCTTTGGACTGGCATAAAAGAAAATCTTTAGACTCTTTTTTTTTAGAAGATAGATTTTTTTCCCTTCCAACATCGTTTCCGGAAGAGAGGAGTGGTGGCATTGGAGGAGGAATGGACAGATCTGCCAAGCCAACCATGCCCGAAAAAACTAAACCATAAGCCATGAATCAAAGAAGGTATTCTTGATCGACTGGCTCACCGATAAAGGGTGGATGGACTCGACTTATTCAGGACCAATAAAGCCTCTGGAAGGGGAAAAGATCATGTGCCGGCATTGCAAATTGATTGACGGCAAAATACCATAAAGGGAGAATCTACCTTGGTGTCATTTCATCCATCCCCTCGTTGTTCCCCGAAGACAAGCAGACTCGATTAAGAGTTAGTGCCCACGGATCAACCCACTGACCTTTACTTCTCTCCATGTCGAGATGGACTGGAAATGGATATGAAGCTGGCGCATTTACCGGTTTGACTAAAACGGATTAGGGTAAACAGGTGAACCCCCAGCATCTTCATGGGAATGGGTGCTTCAACAGGCTCTGTAATTGGTTCATTTTTCAAAACTAGTGAAACTGGTTCACAAACAACTAATGAAAGGTCATTGGCTCGGTCAACCGAATCGACGAGTGGCTTTTTGTGCTGACCTTCGTCTAGCGATGATAATGCGATGTGCTAGCGCGCCCCTACCTCCCCTGAGGGTGCATGTGCATCTTTATTTCCAACTCGGTCTCACCTAGTACGTGTGGATACGCCTTTGGCTTTGCCTTTGTAGGCACTTTCTTTTGATCCGCTACTTGGTCCCTAACCGCGGAGCCTCAATATCAATCTATTGCATCTCGATCTATAAAAGGGTAACGAACCGCTAGATCATTCACTGGTTCAAGGTTAACTACCCTTGTGCTTGCTGCTTCCCCTCCCCTGCTACTTTCAGTTGTTCAACCCCATACCATAGGCAATTGGCACAGGATCTGATGCCATAACTTCGGCTTCTAGCTTTGATGCTGCTTCCCGCACCCCTTCCCCGAATGCTGGGTAACCTATGCCTGAAGCGACTAGCTTAGTTATCATAAAAACACCATATGGATTTTGCAAGAATGTCACTAGGTGAGGTGATGGGTAAGCTGCTGGTCGAATTGGCAAAAATGTTAGCTTGGACTCGCCCCCTGGGATTTACTATTCACCTTTCCCCGATGGTTTTGCATTCCAATGTGGGTAGGATTAGCCGACAGCAGATGAGAGACCTGGGAGAGCCTTGGATGGACTTGGCCTGAGGGACCTTACCCTACCCCTTATATAAACCTCTTCTCCCTAAGTGGGCTTTTTTCTTTTATTAGAATATAATGGGATCTCTAACGAACGGATCTGGCTGTTAAACTACTCGTGTTGGCTTAACTTGGAAACTGATTACAGATAAACCCGGCTCTCTAACGGGCTATGTCCCGGCTGCTACTAGGTCTCTAAATGGGCCTGCCTATATCATGGGTGGTTAAGGATCAACGGATGCTACAGCTATTGATGCCGCGAGATCTTTATCTAAATACGGATCTCCCACCCTTGCCCCCTTTTCTTTGCCTGTGCTTCTTAGGTGGGCCTTTTGCCTCTCCCCCCGCTACCCCCATTTCTGCCGGATCAATGGAAACTAGGTCAGCTACTGGATCGAAAGGAACAAGTGAGGATGCTGGAAGGTATACTAGACGAGGTGTTGGCTCTAGGTCATCAACAGGTTCTGGTCCTGTCTTTGCCTCTCCCGCGACCTGCGTGGTATGCCATGGGCTTTCGAACTGCAAATATAAGATTTGGCTAAAGTGCAGATGGTTTATATTCAACTACCAGTGCTATTGTTCGCTAAGCAACCGCCTCTGTCTCTAACGCTTGGGGTATATTTGTGTTGAAGTTTCTTCACCCCGGTGCCGCCTTCTCGAGGTGTCACCTACTCACTCCTCGGACTTTATTACACAATACATATGGATTGGGGGCTAGGGGTAATACATGTCAACCCAGGGCGAAGGGAAGAGGGGACAGGCAAGGATGCAGGAATAGATGGTTGTGAATAAACCAGTACTTTGGCCGGGTCAACTTCACCCGGTCCTTCTAACTCCGCCTTTGCCTCTGCTTGTATAAAGTTTCTGGGATGGGAAGCCTATTGCATCCACATGTAGAGTCATCAGTACCTTCCGAGAACTTAGTAATATGATGAAGCTCTCCCCGTGTCGTTGTGTTCCCTCGCCTCCCCCAGATCTTTTTCTTTTTTACATCCGCTCACACGCGTGCTTCTCTCTGATACGATGACATGTAGTCTATTGACCATGTCTGCTATTGCTCGTTCTTATTCGAACCTTTAAAGGCTACTCATGCAAAAATGCTCCTAGTTGTTTTCCTTGTCACTAACCATGGATAAGTCTGATTCCCCCACCGTAGCAGCTCTTCAACCGTTTAACAAGCTAAATAGAGATTCCCCGATATTCTAAGTGAGCAGGCGATTAATCAAAAAAGTACGGGACCTACATTTTGAATAGTGGGTTTTTTTTAGTTTCTTAATCAGAACATATAGTTCACAACTCTCTCGAAATGGATGAGTAGGCTCTCCCATTTTTCAAAAGTATGGGTGATTTCGCCTACGACTTTCTCATCATAGGTTTGTTTAAAGAGGTAGTGATTCTAGGACTTGAGGTGACAAAGTCGACCATTGATAGGCGAAAAACTAACTTCTCTGGTGTCCGTCAAAGGATTTGGAGGTAGGGGATGACCTGTAATTAATCTGGTTGTTCGGGTTAAAGGCGTCGAAATCATCGGCTTTCTGCTCAACGCCACAGCCGTGGCCCGGTTATTGAAGAGAATTTCCCAACAGTGGATCGAGTATAAGGCTAGCATAGGCTGAGTCTAATTCACCATCCCCAAACTGGGATTGAGTTCTGACCACAAAATGCAACTATCATGCTTGGATGGAAGGAGCATTCAATACTATCGAGGTTGGACGGAGGCACCTCTTATCTGTCGGGAGTGAGTTGTGAATTCTGGTGATAAGGCTTGTGATGTTCGATCCAAGATATTCGGAATAAAGATCCGGCCGGATCTTTATGTTGTTGGCTTTCTCAATGGCTTTCTCGGTTGGAAGAGCAGCTCCTAATTCCCATCTCGGTAGCTTCATCTTCTTCGGGAGCTGTTCATCTCAGTCTGGATCATGACACTTCTCGAAAGGAGGGGGAACCACTCGATACGGTGAAAGCCTGTTGGATTGGGCAGCAGAAAGATCGAAATTGGGCGGAGAGCCGGGAGAGAAAGACTTGACTTCGGGAGCTGATAAAGCTTCTGCTGCCGAATCAGGAGGGACAAAGAGGCTTACATGCCTTATTTATCAAATTGAAAACACGCTTTATGGGTGAGGGTATTTAATCCCTCACTTCCCCCATTTAGTGAGAAAGCGCGTATACTCAAAGGAAGGCGGAATATTTCACCTCTCATCCGGAGTAGTTTAGTTAGTTGTCAATAGCTTGTGATTCAGAGTTGTCGACCCGTCATTTCTAGTCGAGTAAAGCCCTCTTTATCGCAGTCGCTCAATACGTTTATCGATGGAGTGACATCCGGGCTTATCCCTTCTCCCCTTGATCCCTCTACTCGAAGGCTCAGTAAGCAACCGGGTGATGGGCGAACCACATCTGTTCCAATTCCAGAGGCTTTCTCCGATCAAAGTCGGATCAAATGCAAATATTTGATTCTAGAGGAGTCGGTTTTTTGGGAACCTCAGGCTGTAAGGCGATGGTTCAAAGATTTCGATGCCTTCTATTCCGGTCAATGAACCGATGTTGGGAGGGAGCAGCTAACCAATCTCATTTCTCAGATAAGTCCATCGGTTTAGATATTAGTTCATGCTCTTTTATACCCTCGTTCAAGGAGTCAGAGATGGCTTGGCAGCACCTCTCTCCGGGCCTATCAGTCTGATCTATCTATCTGCGTTCACCCGGCTGCTTTTGTCCCCTATCACTGTTGCCTATGGCTCCATTTCTTTCTCGACTGGCTGCACGATTCGGGGGAGAGAGGAGCTCAACCGCTCAAGCATATCAAGGGATTCAAGGATCTGCGGTTCGGGGTTCAGAAAGGTAGGTGGGGTATTCAGTGACAGTAGAAGCAGTCCAGCTTTCAATTGTAGTTCTATTCCTTGCTTGAGGTTATGATATATTGGACCCGAGCAACAAACAGAACTCTTTATCCGAAAAAGGGCTTCAAGGGCCCAGGTTTTGAAAACAACTCCTAGCAGCTAAATAATTAATCGGAGCTTTCTTCTACCAAATGCTTCAGTCCCTTATTCAAGAACTTAAAGTGTTATGATGAGGATGGGGATGTTTTGAGGGCCTTTCAATAGTCGCTAGGGAGATGGCCCTTCCGGTGCAGTTCAGGTTGGTTGTTAATATGTGTATAAGACACAGCTCTCTGTTTCCCTCTCCTTTTAGTCGAGTGTTCATTCTTCACCCTTTCATGCACTTCTTCTCTTCCTCCCCAGATAGATAGGGGCACACCCCTGCATGCGACCCTGACATCAACTTCAGAATCATCATTAACTTCAACCCCAGAAGCAGCCACATTCCATCCCCCATTCTAGGATCAAGAATCTCCATCGCCTCCGATTACACATTCGTACTAGAGGAGGATCTTTACCGATATACTCTGAAATAGGAGGAGCGGAAGCTACTCGATTGTTAGGGAGAAAGGAACTCGTAGTTCTAGTACCTGACCAAGCTCTAGTTGACCCTGCACCAGAAACCAGAACAGAGGCGGAGCCAAAGGTAGCATAGCTTGTTCCAGTTCCAATTGATCCAGTTGGAGCTTATCATTTTCCTATTGAGGAATCGTTTTATTCAGTTAAGTTATTTATCTAAGGCTCAAGGGCAAGAAATGGCCCTACCTACTATACCAACGGAGCAAAGCCCTTTCCATACGCTATCGATTGGTATAGCTCAGAATGGTTATGGATCGATTCCATCGGTTTCAAAATGATTACTGGTCGATGTTCCGATATGGCGAGTGTACGAGTATACCATTATAGGGAGCTCCTTCCATACCAGTGGTGGAGTGAAAAGCTGTCGTGATTCATCTCCACCTGCCAACCATGGAAACTGGCTTATGAATCAAACCTTTTTGAATAAACCGTCGGCTCATGGAGCTACTGGGAATGATACTGGCAGAGAAGTGTAAACTCCTGCCATAGTTATTATGCCCCCAAAGTTGACAGTTTTTTTATCATCCCCCCTAGCTCACATGGAGTATGTTACACCTTCCAATGGATAAACATGCCGTACCAGTGGATAGAGATGTTTTCCCAATGATTGATAGATATACCGAGGAGATAGTTTGGCAAGCAAGATCTTATACTGGAAATGAAGCTATCATCTATGGGAGTAACTTCGTCGGATAGGCTGGAGTGAGAGATCCCAGTAATTTATATATATATGTTGGATTGGAGTCGTGATCAGTGGTGAAATAGGATAGCGATAGCGATGGAGGTGGAGGTCAACAATATGCTGCTACCAGAGATGCAACTGAGGACGATACGAGGGGTACTTTCTCCGTCTCCTGCCACGAGCCGCCCAGGTGAGCTATTAAGGGATAGGAGTGCTGTAACAATCCTAAACTTTTGAAAAAAACAAAAAAAAAAAAAGAAGAAGAAAATAAACTTGTAATACATGATGATTCGTTTGAACATGATGGTCCTTAGGGACCATCTCTACTTTTCAAAGCTTTTCGTTTAAAAGCTTTGTTGCTTCTTTGCACTTGCCACGTCCACTAAAGGACGTGGGCTTTAGTCGTTTAAAGCGTAACCTAACGGTCACACCTATAACGTAGTAAAAGAATAAAATAATATATTAGTAGAATTTAAATTCAGAGAGATGAGGACTCCTACCTTAGAAAACTTATGAGATTTTTTTCTCTAGTCAAAACACAGTGAACTCCTCTCTCGAACAGAATTTTTTATCGGAAGCTCCCTCTCAAACATTTGTGGATAAGTGACATTGTCTTTCTGAAAAATAGTCTGTTTTTAATAAATAGTGATATTTCCGTCCAGGATCTTTATTTTATAAGTTTTGTGTGTAAGTGACATCGTCTTTCTGAAAAATAGTGTATTTTTAATAAATAGTGATATTTCCGTCTAGGATCTTTATTTTATGAGTTTTATGTGTAAGTCACATCGTCTTTCTGAAAAATAGTCTATTTTTAATAAATAGTGATATTTCCGTCTAGGATCTTTATTTTATCAGTTTTGTGTGTAAGTGACCTCATTGTCTCGAAAAATAATCCATTCTTTTTAAAAATAAAATGAAATAATTATTTCTGCTTATTATCATGAATTTTAGGCGCGATAAATTTTATGCGCACGTGACCTCATTAACTTGAAAAATAATCTTTTTAATAAAAATTGTGATATTTTATCTATGTTAGAAATTTTGAATGCTGTAAATTAGAAAAATAAATTTATTTGTTTTTCTTGTCTATTGTTAGAAATAAATGTGATAATTCTGCTTTTAGTAAAATTGTGATATTTCTTTCTACTGTTTTGAATATTTAGACATTGTAAAATTCATGTGCAAATGACTGCCTTATTATTTAAAAATTGACATTTTTGCAATTGATTATAGTATTGTTGTGAAATGTTTATTTGTGAATTGATATTCCATAAATTGTGATAATTCCGTATTCTTGAATTTTTATAAGAGTTTTTCTATACATATTAAATTGGCAATTATGCTAGAATGCCTTTACAAACTGCTACCTTTCTAAATTTGAGCCCAAAATATTTGATTGGTTATTTTTGAAATGTTATAGAGAGTGACTGTTATTAATGGTTTAAGTGAAATTCATATTAATGGTTTAAGTGATATGTTGAGTACATGATATTGCTGCTTTCGAATGTTTAAAGAGATTTAGAAATAATTTAAGTATACAAGTGGACTCATCCGGTTCGCCAGTGAGGTATAAGTGGACCTATCTGGGACGCCGGTAGGGATTAAGTGGACTCATCCGGTACGCCGGTGAGGTATAAGTGGACCTGTAGGGATTAAGTGGACCTATCTGGGACGTCGATAGGGATTAAGTGGACCCATCAGGACGCTGATGGGGTATATAGGTGACCTACTTGGGACGCCAGTAGGGTATTTTGTGAAATCCTTTGAATTATGCACTATCGTTAAAGTGTTATATGCATTTCAATTATTCGGATTATACTTAATTATGCATTTATTGAAAGTGAAATTGTTGATGCATTTCTGTTAAGATCTCATTTTGGAAAATATTGATATCTTTCAATCATGATTATTTTTAGGATTATGATGATCACTTACTGAGTAGCCAAACTCATCAAACTATGATAAACATTTTTCAGGATAACTGCGGTTTCATTTTGAGTGCTAGTCAAGATCAACCTTGGAAGATACTGTTGTTGTACTAGCTTTCTTTATTTACTTTGTAAGACCTCGCCTATGTAAATTTGTCCTATCAAAAGATGTATATATGTTTTGTCCGTCACATCTCAGGAATAACAGTACTGTAAATTCTTGGGGTGTGACAATTATGGTATCAGAGCAATAGGTTTAAGATTTTTAGGAAATTTAAAATTATTTTTCAATAATCAGGTACACAAGTTTAGAGGACTAAATTTCTTTAAGGGGGGAAGAATGTAGCAATCCTAAACTTTTGAAAAAAAAAAAAAAAAAAAAAAGAAGAAGAAAATAAACTTGTAATACATGATGATTCGTTTGAACATGATGGTCCTTAGGGACCATCTCTACTTTTCAAAGCTTTTCATTTAAAAGCTGTGTTGCTTCTTTGCGCTTGCCACGTCCACTAAAGGACGTGGGCTTTAGTTGTTTAAAGCGTAACCTAACGCTCACACCTGTAACGTAATAAAAGAATAAAATAATATATTAGTAGAATTTAAATTCAGAGAGATGAGGACTCCTACCTTAGAAAACTTATGAGATTTTTCTCTCTGGTCAAAACACAGTGAACTCCTCTCTCGAACAGAATTTTTTATCGGAAGCTCCCTCTCAAACATTTGTGGGTAAGTGACATTGTCTTCCTGAAAAATAGTCAGTTTTTAATAAATAGTGATATTTCCGTCCAGGATCTTTATTTCATAAGTTTTGTGAGTAAGTGACATCGTCTTTCTGAAAAATAGTCTATTTTTAATAAATAGTGATATTTCCGTCTAGGATCTTTATTTTATCAGTTTTATGTGTAAGTGACATTGTCTTCTTGAAAAATAGTCTGTTTTTAATAAATAGTGATATTTCCGTCCAGGATCTTTATTTTATAAGTTTTGTGTGTAAGTGACATCGTCTTTCTGAAAAATAGTCTATTTTTAATAAATAGTGATATTTCCGTCTAGGATCTTTATTTATCAGTTTTATGTGTAAGTGACATTGTCTTTCTAAAAAATAGTCTGTTTTTAATAAATAGTGATATTTCCGTCCAGGATCGTTATTTTATAAGTTTTGTGTGTAAGTGACATCGTCTTTTTGAAAAATAGTCTATTTTTAATAAATAGTGATATTTCCGTCTAGGATTTTTATTTTATCAGTTTTATGTGTAAATGACATTGTCTTCTTGAAAAATAGTCTGTTTTTAATAAATAGTGGTATTTCCGTCCAGGATCTTTATTTTATAAGTTTTGTGTGTAAGTGACATCGTCTTTCTGAAAAATAGTCTATTTTTAATAAATAGTGATATTTCCGTCTAGGATCTTTATTTTATCAGTTTTATGTGTAAGTGACATCGTCTTTCTGAAAAATAGTCTATTTTTAATAAATAGTGATATTTCCGTCTAGGATCTTTTTTTTATCAGTTTTGTGTGTAAGTGACCTCATTGTCTCGAAAAATAATCTATTCTTTTTAAAAATAAAATGAAATAATTATTTCATGAATTTTAGGCGCGATAAATTTTATGCGCACGTGACCTCATTATCTTGAATAATAATATTTTTAATAAAAATTGTGATATTTTATCTATGTTTGAAATTTTGAATGCTGTAAATTAGAAAAATAAATTTATTTATTTTTCTTGTCTATTGTTAGAAATAAATGTGATAATTCTGCTTTTAGTAAAATTGTGATATTTCATTCTACTGTTTTGAATATTTAGACATTGTAAAATTCATGTGCAAATGACTGCCTTATTATTTAAAAATTGACATTTCTGCAATTGATTATAGTATTGTTGTAAAATGTTTATTTGTGAATTGATATTCCATAAATTGTGATAATTCCGTATTCTTGAATTTTTATAAGAGTTTTTCTATACATATTAAATTGGCAATTATGCTAGAATGCCTTTACAAACTGCTACCTTTCTAAATTTGAGCCCAAAATTTTTGATTGGTTATTTTTGAAATGTTATAGAGAGTGACTGTTATTAATGGTTTAAGTGAAATTCATATTAATGGTTTCAGTGATATGTTGAGTACATGATATTGTTGCTTTCGAATGTTTAAAGAGATTTAGAAATAATTTAAGTATGCAAGTGGACTCATCCAGTTCGCCGGTGAGGTATAAGTGGACCTATCTGGGACGCCGGTAAGGATTAAGTGGACTCATCCGGTACGCCGGTGAGGTATAAGTGGACCTGCAGGGATTAAGTGGACCTATCTAGGACGCCGATAGGGATTAAGTGGACCCATCAGGACGCTGATGGGGTATATAGGTGACCTACTTGGGACGCCAGTAGGGTATTTTGTGAAATCCTTTGAATTATGCACTATCGTTAAAGTGTTATATGCATTTCAATTATTCGGATTATACTTAATTATGCATTTATTGAAAGTGAAATTGTTGATGCATTTCTGTTAAGATCTCATTTTGGAAAATATTGATATCTTTCAATCATGATTATTTTTAGGATTATGATGATCACTTACTGAGTAGCCAAACTCATCAAACTATGATAAACATTTTTCAGGATAACTGCGGTTTCATTTTGAGTGCTAGTCAAGATCAACCTTGGAAGATACTGTTGTTGTACTAGCTTTCTTTATTTACTTTGTAAGACCTCGCCACTGTAAATTTGTCCTATCAATAGATGTATATATGTTTTGTCCGTCACATCTCAGGAATAACAGTACTGTAACTTCTTGGGGTGTGACAAGTGCCCGTCCCTGCTCAACTGTACAACCCTTCCCCTCGCTCTACCCACCATGTTCAGTGCCCAAACATAGATATGCCTACCTACACCTTACTACACCCACCCACCGCCCTCCTTCACCCACTTCTCCATGTCTGATTGGATGCACCACTGCTAAAACCTCTTCTCAAAGGTCCTCTCTCAATCCCTAAGCTCGACAAAAACCACTCCACAGCTTACTTTTCAATAAGTGGGTACTGACCCAAAAAGTGAGAGTAGTGGATGGAGAGCTCCATTCTTAAATAAATGAATGAATGATAGTTTTTCTGATCTTGACTTGGCTGGTGGCATGGCTCTGCTGGTCTGCAATCATAGTAGAAAGCTTTTTTCTTTCTTTCTCGAGATCAAACGATTCGGCAAAGCAAAGGCTTTCCATTCATTGGAAGACATAACCATCGGAACAAACCGAGAGCGGAGAGCAAAAAAAGAACTAATTCAATTCCCTCTCCTTCAAGTAGAGTGGCTTCCGCCCCCTTATTGATTTGAATTTCTAAATTCATTCACTCTTAGGGTTTTTGAGGAATAAGAAGTATTTGAATTTATAAATACTTTTTGCCTCCCCCCTATATTGGTAGGTTACCAGAGGTTCTCCATCCCCGGGTAGTTCTGTCGTTCCCACTCGATCGGATCAGCAACAGGGAATTCCATAAAGAGAAGAAATAGGTGAGGGATGTAGGGCTTTATCAGTACCAGCGGAGGGGGGGAAATCAAAGTTTGAAAACCCTTCTCCTTCCAGTGACTAAAGTCCCTACTTAATCAAAAGCAGGATATGAAAAGGTGGATTCTTCATCAGTAACATTAGACTACTCTTTTAAGAATCCCCATCTGGTTTATCCTGGGCCTCATATAAGTCATTCCGAGGGGCTCAGCCTAACAGCTATATCGTACCCTCAGAGGAAAAGAAGGTAGGGTTCCAACACTCGTATCAGAATCTGGTTCATCTAGTCTTCCCTTACCTCCCCCAACATCTGAAGTGGTCGAGTGGCTGGACCTGAAGGTTTTGAAAGAATTCGGTGTATTAGAAGTAGGGGGATCGGTTATACTTCCCCCAGCCAGATAGTAGGTCGAATCAAAGGGGATCAAACACAATTGATCGAGACTGACTTGGCTGAACTGGCCAGGAGAGGAGAGGTCTTTCTTCGGCAGGTGATTCACTATTTGAGACAGGTTATGAAATATCTGGACCGTTAGACACATTCAATACTCCGATAGATGGGGAAGGGGTTATCCATCAGAGGAAGGCAGTGGAAGATCGGGATTCAGGGAAGTAGTTCAAAACTCTTTATTGATTTAAGGTTTTCGTCCAACAACTGAATATCTGGCTAGATTTCCAGCTGAAAGGGACATTCCAAAATCTCTTAATCCGAGGTAACGGTGAATCAATATTGAAATTGTAATCATAACCCGCATCAGCTGGTAAGGCCTCTTAGCTGCTTTTGTCTTCTAGGGTTTATCGACCGAAGGGAATGAAGGTGCTGTAAGCGGTTCAACTCGACTATCTGGTGATGCGCTCACATCGATGGAAGGGCTGAATGCAGGTGTGTGTACCAGATGAAGGTGTACTGTAGGTAGGTGCTTTGGTGGTTGCCCTCTAGGTGGAGTGTTGGATCTGCGGCCTGGAATACAGCTCTCGAAATATTGGATGCTTTCGTGGTTAAGTAAGCATGGTGTCAGCTCTGTATAGGTGGGTTGACCTGGCAAGCCAAAGCTATATATAGATCGGTTGGCGCTGGATCTGCTGGATAGAGGTAGCGGTACAGAGAGCTATGGATGGACAGAACTACGTCAGCTTCGTCGGGTCAGTAGATATGCCTAGCATATATTTCTACTATAAATGGTACAGAGAAGCGCAGTGAGCTGTAGCAACCATTGATTACTTGGGCCGGGCCAGAAAATGAGACTTCAAATAGGACTGCATGACTCTGATATCAAATTTCTGCAAGAAGAAGGAGGGCACTAAACAGAAGAGCGCGCAAGGAAAACATGAGCGCTAACCAAGAACAAAGAAATGTAGCAGTGGTGAAGGATAAAAAAGTCCCTTTTCTAATCAGCCAGCCCCATTTGCTTTGTAGTTGCTCTTCGATAGACTCCAACTGGATTTTTTGTCGCGGCATCCTATCCCTGTTGGCTTTGCCAACCGGCTATCTCTAGCAACAAAGGTGAACCGAGGGGCAAAGAACGAACTGCAAGAAATAACTTTACAAGATCTAAGCGTTGGACAGGCTAATTCGGAGTGTAAGGAGGAGGCCTCCCCAGTTAACGTTTATCCAGGTCCCCCTGCACCTTCAGGTGGACTTCTCTTCAATTGCCTGCGGCACAAGTCCTTCCATTCGTCATCACTGCCTTTATGCTCTAAATTCTAAAAAGCTTTCCAATATTTGGACTCCATGGGAGCTTTTTCCCTTCCATGGCAGGCTTCAACAGAGTTGGATACTCCTACTCTCAATCTGGCTTTAAACAGAATTTGCTTGTCAATGGGTTCAGTCTTTGGAATAGGGATGTCCAGCAAGCATCCTTGCTCCTTTGCAGCACTTCTGGGAACACCAAGGGATATTCCTCCTTTGAAATCAATACCTTCAGGCACTGCTCCAAGGATTGGGCATTCCTTGTTCTACCAATTCTCCAAAATCATTAGATTTGAGCCTTCCTTCACCACCGCTTCCATCGAATCTCTGCACTCATAACAGGCAAGGTCAGTCGGATCTATCGACATAATAGAAAACAAAATGATATTTGGCCTAAGAAAGAAGTGTTCACATATCCATGCTCACCCAATATATGACCAGCTACCTTCATTGCTGGTACATACAACTACATCTGCTTGTTCGACCTGTTTTTTAATCTTCCCTTCCCTAGTCTTTTCGTATGATGGTCAGTGCTACTGAGCACTTCCCTGATGTATAAGGCATTATCCTTTTCTCTGGTGTACAACTTCTCTTCTCGACATTGTAATTCTGTTAGCCCACGAGCTGACTGCTACAATAACAGCCAATGGCCCAGATTCAATCTGAGCTGATCTAACGATTACAATCTCATTTCGTATTTGAATTTTTATTTTTTTTCTACAAATCCAAATCACTTGAAATTTTAGGCATTCTTTCTTGTCATCAATTCGCACCTAATAAAAATATAAAATTAATAATTTGTAAAATATAAATTGACCAAAATACTCCCAAAATATTCGGGATATTTTGGTCAATTTATATTTTGTAATTTATTTTTATTAAATTCTTCTATTTTTTAAGAATGGACGCTCTAAATTTCAAGTAATTTAGATATGTAGAAAAAAATAAAAATTAAAATATAAAATAAGGTCGTGACCGTCAGATCGGCCCATATTCAATCTGAGTTATTGACTGTCACTGTAGCTATCTACCCGTTTTCCCATATATATATATATATATATATATATATATAAGAGAGGGGCCTTACATTGTTACAATTTTTGTCACCTTGTTCAGTCTTCATTTCCTCAAGACTCATCTTTACTTTTGGGTACGTAGTTACTTCTTCATAAACTTTCGTTATTCTTTCTTCTTTTTCTTTGTTTTCTATGTTATGTACTAATAGTTGTAGGTTATCTCTCTCACAAACTAGTTTGGCTCTCTCTCCGTCTTCATTGGTTCTCTTGCACTCTCTCTCCCTACATTGATCTTTTTTACTCTCTCTACATTTGTTCTTTTGCTCTCTCCCCCCACAGTCTTCGGTTCATTCACTTTTTACACTCCATTTCTTTGGATTTTGTAATTTTATTCTAAATTTTCTTTATCCTTCGAAGTACTTATTTCTCTCGTGTTATCAAAACTAATTCTTCTAAGTTCTATGGGTTATTGCATTAAACTTATGTTATGTTAGTTTCTATGATAAATTTCCTTCATATTATAAGTACTAAACCCATATTATTCATCTTCTTGAAAATTCAAAATTGTTCCCATAATCTAAAATCAATTTATTCTATTTTCTTTTGCTTTCATTTGTTGTTTATGAATTATGAATATATGCTTCCATGTTCTTTGCTTTCATTTTTTTTTGTTTTTGAGGTTGTTATCTTTTCTTTACATATGTGGGTACATATATTTTCCTTATTTTACGTCTCAAATACCTAATTCTTTAATGCTTGGATTCAGTCTTTCTTTTATATTTGGATTCGGTCTTTGGTGTTGCTCTTATGTTTCTAGATGTTTTGTGAATTGGTGCTCTTAGTTTTCATTATTATTACATAGAGAGGTCTGAAATGGTGATCTTTGTCTTTTTTATTCAGAGAGAGAATGATCATAGGGTGACCTTCTGCTAATCTTCTTATAAAAAGAAAGATGTCTGAATGGCAACCTTCTCATATAGAGATGGTGTTGACTCCTCTTTTAGAGAAAGAAAAAGAGAGGTTTACTTGACAGAAGTTTGGTTGTTTTCTTTTTTTTATTATTTTTTTTTTTTTTATAAATGTATTAAACAAAAAGGGTTTTAAAATGGTCCTGACAAACCTGTTTTGACCAAAAATGGCGTGCTTGTTGGCAAGGATAACTCTTATAATCCAAGGTTAAAATTTGATTTGATTTGATTAATGGAATATTCAAGTTTGATTTGATTTAATTAATGGAATATTCAAGTTTGATTTGATTTGATTAATGGAATAAATAAGTCTTATACATATAATATAGCTTCATGTAATATTTGACATCAAAGATTAGATATAATAATTATGCTTCTATTAAATATTTGGTTAAATTAGGATTGATTTCTAATTGTATTGAATTATCCAATGAAAATTTTAAAGTTTATCCACAAGCTAAAATAACTAGAAAACTATTTCCTAGAATAAAAAGAAATACTATATTGTAGAAAACTATTTCTTAAAATAAAAAGAAATACTAAATTATTATCTTATTTATTCTTTTCACAAGCTTTCTAAGCTTTCCCTACAACATAGAAGTTATATTCTTCCCTTATCCAAATCACAATGTCACGTCTTTATACTATTTTATTTTTAATTTTTTTCTATAAACTATTTTGACACCAAATTTTGGACGTTCATTCCTCTATTAAACTCGCACTTACAAAAAATATTAAAAAAAAATATTTTCAATAAAATAAAATGACCAAAATAGTCCTAAAAGTTTCAAAAGGTATTTTGGTCATTATACTTTATTGAAATATTATTTTTAATATTTTTTATAGGTGCGCTCCTATGAGAAGATGACACGTACCAATTTTTATATTCATACAATTTGTATAAAAAACTAAAAATAAAATACTTTGAGACATCGGATCTAAGATCAAACGGTGAGTAGCTCTCTTGATCAAAATTGGATGGCTGGATGGTAAGGGGAGGATAGAACTTCTATGCTGTAGGGGAAACATAGAAAGCTTTTCCTGTTCTTTTTGCTTTTGTTTCATTGGATCTTCGATATATTCTTTATAATTTTTTCCCTTATTCTTAAAGACCCAAATTTGCCCTTCATAAAATAAATTATTAAACATGAGAATTTATTAGTTCGTTGTTTTCTCTTTTTTTGCTAATTGTGTATTCTAGATTCCCATCAATTTTTTTGGTTTTCCACCATTATTTTTTGATGAGTTAGAGAGAGAGGGAGAAGGGGAAGATAAAAGATTGGTGTTTTTTTATGAGAGAGAGAGGAGACTGACATGGTAATTTTCTGAGTCGAATGATGTACTTCCTTGGAGAGTAAAATATTAGGAAAGGAAAGAAATCCAAGTTTATGTTATCTTATGCTTTGAGGTGACAAACTGTTGTTTTTATATTATGTTACGCTTTAAAGTTACAGGGGTGATCTGTGAGCTTGGAAAATAACAATGGGCGAAATGAGTAATTTTTTAGATGAAAGCTATTTCGCTTTCCATCACTAACAGTTGAACAATTGTTTTTGCAATCGCCAATGCTTTCCATCACAGACGGTTGAACATTTGTTTTTGCAATCGCCAACAATTCCCCACCATGTACAGTGTAAATATAGTAATAGCCAACCATTCTCCACCATGTACAGTGTAAATATCAGTGTCACAACGGACCAGCCTACCTCCCTCCACCGTATCTCCCTCCACCAGAACTTACCCTTCCACCATATGGACTGCCTCTACCCTTCTAAGGCTACTTCCCTCGACCTACATGATACCTTACCATATGGACTCGCTTTACGATTCTCAACTTTCCTCACTCCACCCCTTGCAAGATCTTTACCCTTCCATCAAATGTATTCCTTCTTCTCTTGTCAACCTACCTCCTTTCACCCACATGAGACCTTGCCCTTCCATCATATGCACTCCTCTTCTTGTCTTCTCAGCCCACATCCCTCCACCCGCATGAGACCGTGTCAAAGATTTTCATACCACAATTATGCATCCCTACATTGCTATTAACAATTTTGATAATAAGATGTGCAATAAGCTTCCAAGATTGAAGATGTTCAATCCTAATCACACAACTAAATATTTTCATATTGTTGGGTATATATAGCTATTTTCATATTGTTGGGTATATATAACTATTAAAGGCCTTGTAATTTAAGGTTTTGAATAATGGAACATGAACTCAGTGAGAGTGTGGTCCTGTGAGGACCATACTATGCAAATGATGTTTGCTGATACTGGATTGAGCTTGACATGCTAGGCCAGTCGATTGGAAAAAACTCACCGGATGAGTGAGTCAAGGGACTGTGTGGTCTTCGTATGTGATGGTAGCCTTCAGAGACGGGGGTCAAAGCTTCATCCGTGTACCATCACACGACATGCACATATGAAAGCCGTTTTCGGGAAAGTGAACCACCTTTCAGGATGAAGCCTGTGTATGTGCGAGAGATAACTCATATGCATCATAGAGTTGTGGATTGTATCAGGTCTAGGTGACCTTGGTACATCTCTAGGGGAGAACCTAAAATCCATAGACTGAGATTATGACCCATTTTCCATTGACTAGACTTTGGTGACCCACTAATAAGTTCCAGCATGGATTGTGGGTCATGGGCAATACTGGGTCGGTTTGAGAAAGTAAATGTGGACCATAGTCCACAGTAGAAGGTGGAGTTCCTCTAGTGTTTATTTATTTATTCTTAAACCATATCGATCTTTTTCTCATCAAAAGTATAATTATGTTTGTTTTGATGTTATATTGTTTTTAGAATTGTTATTTGAATTTTTCTGGATCTTATTTATAAAATTTGGATTTATAAAAACAAAGATAATGATTTTACATTAACTTGAATATTCAAATGGATTTAATAAAATCTAAAAATAGTTTTATTTTAAAATTATTTAAAATTGTATGGGGCCCATTTGTGCACATGGCCCACAATGGCAAGTTGGTGGGGGCCCATGAGTTTCCATCATGGGTGGCACGCCCCACCTCTTGTGGTTTTCCTTTTATGTGTTGAAGCTTACGGCTTGAGAGTAAAGATATCCTATGTTTTCGAAAGCTTTTTCTTTGAGGAAGTTTTGAAATTAAATAACGAACGTGTGAATAGGCTTGTGCATGAGTATAGTTAGCACAATATCATAATTGATATTTTTCTTTATTTATTTTATTTGATGGGAAAATGGTTTACGAAATGGGGGATAAAAGTTCTAGCACATTCCATATGATCTTGATGGCATATCTAAGGAATGAATGGCTCATATCTCACACCCCACAAGTCACTCAAAATCAATGGTATATATTCAATCTCACATGAAGAGGCAAGTCATGGAAAATACTAAGAAACCCTAAAACCCCTTAAGCCCTATAAAAAGGGATGGACCCTACCAAATATTTTTTACACCAATATTTATCTCTCTCTCTCTCTCTCTTATTTGCAAAATAAGAGGCACACCCTACTTGGAAGGAAACTCTCTCTCTCTCATAGAAATTATCTATGTCTCCTATGGTAAGGAAGGGGCACACCCCACTCATGGAAGTCTTGATCTATCTCTTAGCTTGTTGTAACATGGCTAAAGGGTTTAAGGTGTAGAAAGGAGATGTTATCTCTCTCAACTAGGTTATCAAGGGATTCCACCTAAGTTTGAGATCTGTTATTGAAATGAGTTCTTATTATATTGGAGGGTTTGGCCTAAACTAACTTTTCCGATATTGAGATTGAAGGTTGACCATTGATCTCGCGTCATCAGAAGGTGGTGACTCGGTGTGGGGTGTAAGAAGCCTGATTGAGGTAACCTCTGTCACTTTCTTTATTGTTCCTTACCATATTTACTCCTTGTATATTTTATTATTTCCAAGCATAGTATGTATCTTTCTTTGGTTATTAAAAGAAAGGTTTATATTGATATCAAATTTTGAGATCCTAGATTATTTCTTTTGAAGATTTTTTGTAAAAGGACTTCCTGTGAGTGATCTAAGCTATGAAGAAAAAGAAAAAAAATAAAAAACAAAGAAAAAAAAGGATATATACTCTGGATATATCACATAAAGTCTTTCTTTCAATAGTATCAGAGGAAGATTAATTTGATGCCCTATTTTTTGATTTTTTTTTTTTGGTGAGTTGAGAATAAGATATAAGAAAGTCAATGATCTTTGTGGTCAACCACCAAAAATGCACTCTGTAGATTGAGGCATTCTATGCTATTTTGAAGCAATGATATGAAAATGTTAATGAGGTATTTATCTATTGCATATTTTAGTGATATCATATATTTTGGAGAGTAGGATCTACCTATAAAATTTCAATGGGAGATCTCAGGGGAATTGAGAGTTATGGACTCATCAATGAAGGATGTCAGTTCTGACCCTGCAAAATCCAGGAACTGTCTATTGAGTTTCATGAATGCTTCCACTAATAATATTATTTTATTTTTAGCTAAGATTTGATTGTAACTCATAAAATTGAATCTACTTTAAAATAATAATAATTTCGTTAAGAAATCCTTTGTGGTTTGAAAGATATGGTCATTTTATTGTAGGGTATGCAAGTATTGTTTTCTGCAGCAAAACTTGTTTCAATGACTTGGAAATCATGAGTTTATTTATATTCTTAATATAATGTTTTAATGCCCACACCAAATTTCTAAACTGTGATTCTGAGTCTAGTTTCTAATAAAAATTATTTGAAAGAGAAATCTTCATGGCAAGTTTGAAATAAAAAATTGAAATTGAAGAGAGGTCATCCTAAATTTTCTGTAATTTGGAGCGTTTTCATTGAAATGTAAATAACTATATTTATCAATCCTACATAATGGTGTGATATGAGGCCTGTAGAAATATGTTTGTTGTCACCTTTCAAACAAAATAGGTTTGAAAAGGAAACTCCTTGTTGGTGGAGAGAAAATATAGTTTTATTAAATAGTAAACATCTTGGAATTCTGCAGTATGATTTATTTTGTGACGTGAATGTTACTTATTTAATTATCTAAAGAAAAGTATTATTTGAGATTCACACCATAAAAAATATTTCAGAAAGAAATTGTTTGTGAATTGGGATAAACAATTATTTTATTGAGAGATGCACAACCTAATTTTCTGCTGAGAAAATTGTATTGTGATATGAATGTCACAAAATCGTACTAAATGGTGTGATTAAGGGATGGTACTGAGCACTATTTTATATTTTAAGTCTATTTCAATACTCAAAAGGATTCAAAGATATCATATTTTTATCATGGAATGCTCATATCCTATTCTGTAGTAAATTGAAAGATGTACCATGTTAAGGTGTAACAATCCTAAAATTTCAAAAAAAAAAAAAAAAAAAAAGGAGAAAATATGCTTATAAATAGGTGATGTTCTGTTTGAGTATGATGGTCCTTGGGGACCATCACTGTTTTCAAAGACTTTTGCTTTGAATTAACATTTGCTTGCCTTTACTTTTTCCTTTCCCCGCTTTTGCCTCCTGCTGCTTGCAGCTGGCAGCGTCCTTTAGCGGACGTGGTTTTCGTACGATAAACGTTTGCTTTTAACGCGACACCTCAGGTATGAAGTAGAGCGTAAGAAAATAATATAATAATACGTTATAAGAATTTAAATAGGGGATGTGACCACTCCCACCCTAAAACAAAACTTTGAGATCTCTCTCTGGTCGAAACACAGTGAACTTCTCTCTCGAACCTAAAATTTTTATCGGAAGCTCCCTCTCAAATAATTGTTGGTAAGTGACATCGTCTTCCTGAAAAATAGTCTATTTTTAATAAATAGTGATATTTTCGTCTAGGATCTTTATTTTATCAGTTTTGTGTGTAAGTGACATCGTCTTCCTGAAAAATAGTCTATTTTTAATAAATAGTGATATTTCCGTCCAGGACCTTTATTTTATAAGTTTTGTATGTAAGTGATAACGTCTTCCTGAAAAATAGTATATTTTTAATAAATAGTGATATTTCCGTCTAGGATCTTTATTTTATCAGTTTTGTGTGTAAGTGACATCGTCTTCCTGAAAAATAGTCTGTTTTTAATAAATAGTGATATTCCGTCCAGGATCTTTATTTTATCAGTTTTGTGTGTAAGTGACATCGTCTTCCTGAAAAATAGTCTGTTTTTAATAAATAGTGATATTCCGTCCAGGATCTTTATTTTATCAGTTTTGTGTGTAAGTGACATCGTCTTTCTGAAAAATAGTCTATTTTTAATAAATAGTGATATTTCCGTCCAGGATCTTTATTTTATAAGTTTTATGTGTAAGTGACCCCATTGTCTCTTAAAATAATCCATTCTTTTTAAAAATAAAATGAAATAATTATTTATGCTTATTATCATGAATTTTAGGCGCGATAAATTTTATGCGCACGTGACCTCATTATCTTGAAAAATAACCTTTTTAATAAAAATTGTGATATTTTATCTATGTTAGAAATTTTGAATGCTGTAAATTAGAAAAATAAATTTATTTATTTTCTTGTCTATTGTTAGAAATAAATGTGATATTTCTGCTTTTAGTAAAATTGTGATATTTCTTTCTACTGTTTTGAATATTTAGACATTGTAAAATTCATGTGCAATTGACTGCCGTATTATTTAAAAATTGACATTTTTGCAATTGATTATAGTATTGTTGTAAAATGTTTATTTGTGAATTGATATTCCATAAATTGTGATAATTCCGTAATCTTGAATTTTTATAAGAATTTTTCTATACATATTAAATTGGCAATTATGCTAGAATGCCTTTACAAACTGCTACCTTTCTAAATTTGAGCCCAAAATATTTGATTGGTTATTTTTGAAATGTTATAGAGAGTGATTGTTATTAATGGTTTAAGTGAAATTCATATTAATGGTTTCAGTGATATGTTGAGTACATGATATTGCTGCTTTCGAATGTTTAAAGAGATTTAGAAATAATTTAAGTATGCAAGTGGACTCATCCGGTTCGCCGGTGAGGTATAAGTGGACCTATCTGGGACGCCGGTAGGGTTTAAGTGGACTCATCCGGTACGCCGGTGAGGTATAAGTGGACCTGCAGGGATTAAGTGGACCTATCTGGGCCGCCGATAGGGATTAAGTGGACCCATCAGGACGCTGATGGGGTATATAGGTGACCTACTTGGGACGCCAGTAGGGTATTTTGTGAAATCCTTTGAATTATGTACTGCCGTTAAAAGTGTTATAAGCATTTCAATTACTCGGATTAGACTTAATCATGCATTTATTGAAAGTGAAACTGTTGATGCATTTCTGTTAATAGATCTCATTTTTGAAAATATTGATATCTTTCAATCATGATTATTTTTAGGATTATGATGATCACTTACTGAGTAGCCAAACTCATCAAACTATGGTAAACATTTTTCAGGATAACTGCGGATTCATTTTGAGTGATAGTCAAGATCAACCTTAGAAGATACTGTTGTTGTACTAGCTTTCTTTATTTACTTTGTAAGACCTCGCCACTGTAAATTTGTCCTATCAATAGATATATATATGTTTTGTCTGTCACATCTCAGGAATAACAGTACTGTAAATTCTTGGGGTGTGACATAAGGCACATATTTGTATTCCTCATAATAGAAGCCTTTTTAGGGCTAATTCAAAGGTTTCATAGTGTGTTATACGTATGCTTTATAACAGTAAAACTTCAAAGAGAGGTAATACAAAGTTGGTGAGATATGACACTGTGTGAAGACTGCTCAATTTTGGAATTACATAATATAGAAGAAACACAATGCATGTAAAAACATCTTGATTGCTTCGCAATGAATGGATATGTAAAGGGAGTTGGCAGCATAGAAACTCTAAATATTAGTGGGAGAATTAAAATTTTGTGACCCTTGGAATGATGTGATGGAGAAGAGCATTTCTTTATATAAGTATGGGAGAATCCAAAAGTCGAAGAGATTGATGTATCATCGATATGTAAAAGATGGTGGTAAAATGTTTCTTCATCAAAGTTGTGTGTTCTTTCAAGATCACAAACGTTTATCAACAAGTAAAAGCAAATAATCAAGAAAGCTCAGGTATCACACTACAAGGTTTTATAGTATGAAATCTATCTCATATTTCATGGTAAGGTCATATAGGGAAAGATAATTCAATAACTTTTTATTTTATGTTTTATACACTTCTTTGATTATATTTTAGCTAATTGTTTATGAATATGTATGGAGTGTATGGACATTAAGTGGTCGGTGCTAACAAATTTGTAAGAATCGGTTTTAAATACCCTGTATTTTTGTGCCTCCTTATGTGAATATGTATGGAGTGTATGGACATTAACTCTAGTAATATGATCTGTTCCATGTGATGATGCTCTTATGATAAAGTCTCCATATTTGTCAATAATAAGTATTTTGTCATGTTTTGATAATCATTCTTTAGTCATGTTTTATTTGGATATAATTGCAATATGGACTTTATAATTTGTTTTTGTGGTTGTAAACATGACTTGGCAGGTAATTAAAGGTGAATGCAGTAAAATGATTTTTGAAGATTAAGCATGTATTTTAAAATTAAATTGGATGATTTGAGGAAAACCTAAGTTTACGAATATTCCTTTAAGAAAACCGCATAGTCTTGCAAGGTCCACTAAGTCTTTATGGAAATCATTCTAAACCGTCATACTATTATTTAATTGTTGCTTGTGAATGTACATATACCCCGTCAATAGCTTTTTGATTAAAGAGCAAAATATTGAGTCTTAAAGGTATTTATTAACTTGGGAGGAAATTGTCAATTATTAATGCACTGGTTTTAAATACCTATATGTCTTAACTCATGTTTCTAGTTATTTAAAATCCCCGATTACCTAAGACCTTGATCCAGAGGGAATGTTGTAGAAAGGCCATCGTGCTAGGCTTCCTTTATACATGTTGTGTTGATTGGATAACTTGGTTTGGATGGATTTATTACCAAGAAAACTAGTGTAGTTGAGCATTATAGTTCAGGAAGGTTTTACATATTGTGAAACCAATGGGCATTGAATTACTTATTGCATAAGACTCGCTATACTACTTCATGATATAGGCATAAGAATGCAAATAATATATATGTTATATGTGTAATAATTGAGTGAGAGCCGCTACAGTCCCACGATTCTTTTTAGCTGCTTGGATATTCAAATATACAAGTACTTTATCATGAAAGATCTAGATAAATTAAATATTTCAGTGAGAGCACTTGATAGTGTTTGACACGTCAGCTAGAACAGCAAACTATCAGGTTGTTCACTCATGGAACTCAGATGTATAGCGCTGGTTATATGGCTATAGAAGGGAGCAGCTTGATCAAAGAACTCCTTTGAGCCCATGAAGATATAACCTCAAGCAATGAGGGTACGTGATGATTTTCTGTGACAACAAGTTCATAATTCGCGATGTGACAAGAAAGATGGACTAATACCATTTTAGGTTGAGATTCGAGTAGCAAAGAGAAAGAGGCGTTCCCTCCATAAAACCTTATGTGAAAAGATTGATGGCGAAAGCCATGATTAATGTAATAAGAGAGAATAAGTGAAAAATGCTTGAGAGATATTGTAATTGGGAGAGAACGAGATTAGTTATATACATACAGAGGTAATGATAGCAGACTCTCTTACAAAGGGGCTCACACCTAATGATTTTGTGAGACATGAGAGAGAGATAGGGATGAGAGAAAGTGAGGAAGAGAGAATGTAAGACCTTCAAAGGCCAAGTAGAAGATGTTGGGTACATGTGGCCATTAAAGGTCTTATGAGTGCTTGTAATTAAACTTTTTTAATAATGGAACATAAACTCAATAGGAGTGTGATCATGTGGGGACCATATTAAGCAAACGATGTTTGGTAATACCGAATTGAGCTTGACATGCTAGGTCAGCTAATTGGAAAAAACCCATGTTACCTAAGCATAGAGAATAAACTAATAAGAGTTATAATAGTTCATCCCTTAATGATATCAGAGTATATCCGAATGAGTAAGCTGATGGACTTTATGGTCCTTGTATATGATGGTGGCCTTTAGAGACGAGGGTCAAAACCTCATTCGCGTATCATCATACGATATGCACATATGATAGTCATTTTCAAGAAAGCTAACCACCTTTCTGGGTGAAGCTTGTGTATGTGTGAGAGATAACCATTTTGCACCATTGAGTTGTGGATTGTATCAAGTATAGGTGATCTTGGTATATCTCTTGAGGGGAACCTGAAATCTATAAACTGATATTACAATCCCTTGCTCATTGGCTAGACTTTGGTGACCCTACTAGTGAGCATCTGCATGGACTATGGGTCATGGGCAACACTATATTGGTTTTAGAAAGCAAGTGTGGACTATAGTCCACAATAGAAGGTGGATTGCCCTAGTGTTTATTTATTTATTCCTAGAACATATGGATCTTTTTCCCATCAAAAGTATTTAATTATGTTTGTTTTGATGTTATATTATTTTTAGAATTATTATTTAAAATTTTCTAGATTTCATGGTATTTTATTTATAAAATTTAGATTTTTAAAAACATAGATATTGATTTTACATTGATTTGAATATTCAAATGTATTTAATAAATTCTAAAAATATTTTTTATTTTAAAATTATTTAAAATTACATGGAGACCCATTTGTACACATGGGCCCATCATAGCAAGTTAGTGGGGGCCCATGAGTTGCCATCATTAGTTGCACACCCCACCTCTTGTGGTTTTCCTTTTTTGTGTTCAAGCTTATGGCATGAGAATAAAGATAGCCTAAAGTTTGTGCTTTGAGTAAGTTTTGAAATTAAATACGGAATGTGCAAAAAGGCTTGTGCAAGAGTATAGTAAGCACAATATTATAATTGATATTTTATTTATTTATTTTATTTGATGAGAAAATGGTTTAAAAAAGGGGGATAAACTTTCTAGCACCTTCTATGTGATCTTGATTGCCTATCTATGGAATTGATGGCTCATATTTCTTACCCTACAAGTCATCCAAGATCAATGGTATATATTCAATCTCACATGAAGAGACAAGTCATAAAAAACCCTAAGAAACCTTAAAACTCTTTAAAGCACTATAAAAACGGATGGACCCTACCCAATATTCTATATATATATATATATATATATATATATATATATATATATATATATATATATATATATATATATCTTATACAACAATAGGGGGTACACCCCACTTAGAAGGAACTCTCTCTGTCTCTCCTATGGTAAGGAAGGGGCAAGACCCACTCATGGAAGTGTTGATCTCTCTCCCATCTTGTTGTGATATGGCTAAAGGGTTTAGGTGTAGAAAGGAAATGATATCTCTCTCAACTAGGTTATCAAGGGGTTCTACCTGAGTTTTAAATTTGTGATTGAAATGAGTTCTTGTTCCATTTGAGGGTTTGGCCTAAACTTGTTTTCCCGATATTGAGATTGAAAGTTGACCATTTATCCCGCGCCATCGGAAGGTGATGACACGGTGTAGGGTGTAAGAATCTTAGTTGAGGTAATCTCTGACACTCTCTTTATTTTATTTCTTGTCATATTTACTCTTTGTATCTTTTATTATTCACAAGCATAGTTTTGTCTTTCTTTGGTTATTAAAAAAAAAGTTTTTAGTGGTATCAAGTTTTGAGATCGTAGATTTATTTCTTTTGTAGTTGATTTATTGTAAGAGGTCTACTTGTCAATGATCTAAATTGTGGAGAAAAAGAAAAAAAATAAAATAAAAGAATATAACTTCGGCTAGATCACATAGTCTTTTTTTTCAATAATTACCCATTCTGCTAAAGTGTGATTTTGGATTATTTATAGACATGGCAGATATTGTTATTCGGTTGATTATTTTACTATATAAAAGTTTGTGACTTGGTTCTTATTGGTCACAATTAATGACCTATATGCATAGGTAAGTCTGAGTAGTTCTTGTTAAGTTACCATATTAACTGTCCATTATAAAATTCGAACGGTCAGAACGAACGAGTCGGAGCACCCTCATAACATTCAGGACAACTAGTGCTACGGTGACCATATTGTGAACAAATTTATTTTGGTATTCTGGCTCGGTTTTTTTTATCTTTTTTGGAATTTTATATTAAATATAATATATTACAATAATATATTTTTTGGTATGGAAAAAGCACCAAAATAAGCCTATATTCGAAATTGTTTAGAAAGTTCTTTAAAATCTGGAATAGTTCATCGATTTAACGCAAGTTCTAAATTTCTACCAAAATTCAAGATTCAGGAAAGGGAAACATGTGGTTATTGCTTGGGAACTAACTTGTCATTAATTATAGGACCTGGTTTCTATGCGGCCAAGCATGCATAGATAGACATGCGAGTCTCTTAATAAATCTATTTTTGAGATTGATTTTAAGTTTCAATTTTAAGGACATGTAATCTCTAACATGGAGATCATGAATATGAAAAAATAAATAAAATTTTAAAACTAGAAATAATAATTCTAATTAAAAAAATTTGGACCCTTAGTTTCCATTGTTTTTAGATGGAACACGTACTGACATCCATCTTTAAGATGGACGCTTTACACTTTCTGGACCGCATATGTAGAAATGTGTCCAGCCCGCACAAAACAGTTTTCCTTAGTTATATACCAAAATTCTAAACTATCTAAGGTTTTTCCAAATTTTCTGCTTTAAAAATACAAAGAATTAGGACTCCAACTTTGACAACTGATACATTAGAAATTAAAATATCTTTCTCTTAGTTAAGCTTCTTCAAATTTTGGATTTTGAAGTGCTATCTACTTCTATCATATAAATTTTTTTATCGATCTTAGATTTTCTCATATGAAAATAATGATAAAAATTACGTTGGTACTGATAACAGTTACTAAGGTCTCGAACAAACCTGACTTCAACTGTGCATCCTAATTTCCTACATAAATTGTGAATTGTGAATGAGGAGATTTCTTATTTTAATCAAGGGTAGGGCTTTTATGAGTCAACCGACTCATCTATAGTTGTGCATCCAATCTTTAAATTTATAATTTCGAAAGTGTTTAGGGATCTATAATCTACACCATGGTGATCATGAATATGAAAAAAGAGTTAAATTTATAATTCCAAAAGTGTTGTTTTTAGATTTTCTTGCGACCCATCATTTTAGAATGTATTCCGGCACGCTTTCTTGATGTCCATCTTTAGGATGTCTGATGCAAAGGGGACGCATGCATTTGTGACTCATGTAATATTCTACCTATAATCAATGTTTGTTAATACAAGACAAGCTACCAAGTCAAGATAACTCGGTTCTTGGATGAGTTTCAATGACGGAAGAAGCGTGCTTTATTTGGAACTTTGTATACTAACATCGAACATATTTATTTTATTCTCGTTTTTTGGATTCCGTAGGGCAGTCCAATGTCCAAAATATCAAACCATCCAATTTGTATGGCAGTCTAATAATGGAAATATTGAAGCACACTATATGTAAAGTGACTTCAGAAGCACTCCAATAGTACTTCTGACTGCAATAATGTTTTTTTTTTTTTTTTTGGTAAAACCGCATTAAACCCTCAAAACGGACTTTCTAATCAATTTACCCCACCTTTCTTAGCAACTTCCCCCTAAAAAGCATTTTTCCTAGCAAATACCCCCAATACAAAAAGTTTATTTATTTTTTAATGAAAATACCCGTTTTGTACATAACAAATCATTTATGGATCCCAATAGAAGACAATACTGAACCACACTTATACAACGCCGGACTGCTCATTTCAAAACGTCAGACCACCACTTTAAAACGCCGGACTACCCCCTTCAAAATGCGGTACCGCTACTTCAAAAAGGCGGACTACCCCTTCAAAATGCCGAACCGCTTTTAAAAATGCCGGACTACCCCTTCAAAATGCCGAACCGCTTTTTAAAAATGCCGAACTACCCATTTCTCCAATAGCATAATCCTCGGACCACCACAATTAAACGCCAAACCACCCATTCCAGCAAAACAATCGCCGGACCGACTCTTCCAAACGCCCGCCACAATGAAACGCCAGACAGCCCATTCCAACAAAACAATCGTCGGACCGCCTCTTCCAAACGCCCGCCAAACCGCCCATTCCAGCAAAACAATCGTCGGACAGGCTCTTCCACACATCGAACCGCCCTCTCTAGCGAAAATGATTTGTTATATAAAAAAAAGATATTTTCGTCAAAAAATAATTAACTTTTTGTATGGGGGGTATTTGCTAGGAAACATAGTTTTTATGATGGAAGTTGCTAGAAAAAATTAGACTGGGGTAAATTAATGAGAAAGTCCATTATGGAGGTTTTATGCAATTTTCCCCTTAAGCTATTCGATGTTATAAACATCATACCCTCAAACACCAAAAATCCTAACTCGGACGGTCTAAGGTTTGTAATATCAAAGTACCCCATACATAATAGTTAGCCGAAAGTGTAAGGTGGTTCAATATTTTTGTTATCAAACTGCCCCAGAAATAGGATGGTTGGATGTTTTAGATATCTACCCTACAAAAACCAAAATAAAAAAATAAAACTAAAAATAAAATACATAGGGATTCACTTACAACCAATTTATAAAGAACTCACGACTATGTCAATTTCGATAAATTATTAAATATATAATAAAGTGTGAAGTCATTTGGATTCTGATTTTTCTTATCGTCATTAAAAATTATGCAAGTTTCCACCAATCAGAAATAATTAGTCTCGAATGTAAAATACATAGGGATTCACTAGTCCTATCGAATTTGTGCCTTTAGCAAATTGGATATGGTATAGCTATACTTTCAATGGATATCTGTATCCAAAATTTAAGCTTTAATCTCTAAATTTATTTATTTTTCCTTTTTGTTTATAAAAAAATGAGTATTTCAATATTTTTAATTTTACTTATAAAATATGTGCTCGTTTGTTTTAGGTCTTATGCTCACTAGTATGGTTCATTGCATGAAGCATACACTTTTATCTTGTGATCGTCAAATGAATGGTTGGATCGAAGGCTCGCAGCCATGGACTCCCTACGCAATACTTTTCCAACCTTGGAGTTCTCATCCCTTAAAAAGCAAGGTTTCAAAAAAACCGAATCGGTGACTTGGATCAACCACTCCAAAAAACTGTGTTAGATCGATGATCCGAAGCGATGAATCGGCCAATAGGCAAGATGCAGCATTAAAAAAAATTTAAAAAAAAACAATATAATTTTTTTTAAAATCTAGTTATTATGTTTCCCAAACAAATTTTACGACATTATTATTTTTCATCATTTTACTAAAAATAATCAAATTATGAGAACATAACTCATGTTGTTTGTTATCCTTTAAATTCATTTTATGGACAAAAACAACTTTAAAATGTAATTCATTGTAATAAAATAGATCTCTCCAACTCTAATTTTTATATTTTTTTAAAAAAAAATCATACAGTAGTTTTCGATCTTTTCATTTGATAGAGCAAATAAGCGATGAACCTAATAATGGGCTATCATGTTTTGTTTAGAAAAATTGGATCCGAAAATCCATCAAAAATAGATTTTTAAGAGTCAACTCATTTCTACATGGAATCATAGAAACCGTGTCTATATATATAAATATATATAATATGACATGATATCAATTCCAATATATAATAGGGGTGGTATACAATAAGACCATTTACCTTTAATACAAGGTGGTCAATATTACTTAGAACCATCCAATATGAAATTTGATAGCTTGGATGTATCATGAGGTTCGAGAAAGTTTCTTTTGAAGTTTGAGCTTGGTCAATAGGATAATTGCAGCCACCCAATTTCACATCTAATAGTCAAGATCAATGTGACCACCTTATATCAAAAGTAAATAGTCTCATTCTATATTTTCTCTATATAATATTGTATATATTATATATTGTATAATATAAGGGACAAGATTAATTGTGACAGCCATGGGAAAGAGTTTTGTATTTCCCCTCAAGTATAAAAGATAAATACTTCCCCCCGTCCAGCCTTCCAATTTACATCAAGTGAGCCATTCACCATTTGATCTAGATTCGACGACTCAGAGTATCTTATTTTTAGTTTTTTTTCTATAAATTGCATGACAATGGAATTTGGTGCCATATTCTCAATGGAGCGCACCTAAAAAAGTATTAAAAAGAATTTTTTGATATAATATAATGACCAAAATACCCCTTGAAATATTTAGGGGTATTTTGGTCATTTATTTTATTGGAAATTTTTTTAATATTTTTACAAGTGTGAGTTTAGGAGAGGAGTAAATGCCCAAATTTTGGTGGCAAAATATTTTGTAAAAAAAAATTAAAAATAAAATAATGTAGAGACGTGAGATTGTGATTAGGATCATCTCAGCTGTCCATTCATAATAGACGATTGGATAAGAGGAAATATATAAGTTGGGAAAATATCTCCATACTTTTTATTTTTATGCTTCATTTCACAATAGATCCAAGGTTTTAAAAGATATCTTGGGGCATAAAACTTATAGATTTTATTTCCTCTAACCCCCTGAGCAAATTTATACTTCTTTTTTTAGGCCAAACAAATCTAAAAACACAGGTCTTTTCTAAAAGCCATCCTCTCAAACTTCTAGAGAGAGAGAAAGACTTCATGGAGGTTAGAGGTTACCAAGAGGAGAGAGAGAGGTATTTGGAGAAATACTCGAGGTGAGAGAGACGTAAGAAGAGAGAGAAAGATAGAAGTTTGGGGTACATAAGTGAAGAGAGAGAAATAATTCGATTTAGAAATAGCATATCTTTCTCGCATTTTTTTAGGTTAAAAAATAAGTTTAAAGTGACTAGGGTTAGAAGATATCTTTTGAAACTTTGGTTTTATCAATAAATAAAATCTAAAAATAGGGGAATGGAGATATTTTCCCTATAAGGTTTATGTTGTCGAGAAGCATAAAAATAGGCGATAAAGAGATATTTTCCCTATAATTTTTATGTTGTCGAGAAGCACAGAAAAACTTACTTATATAAGTTATTTTTGATGTCGATCAATTACTTCATTGATCAAACTCAAACTTAAAAAAAAATATTCTCAAACTTTACGACACATCCAAAATATCAAAATTCACATCAAATAGTTGTAAAGAATTGTGACCACTTTGTCACGTTCTATTCTTTCCCATATCTACATATTTGAAATTTCATGTAGATATGTTGGAAAACATACATAATGTTTCTTCCAAAAATGCCCTTTTATGTCTACCTTCTTTCGTCCTCCTCTATGTGCTTCCCTCTCTCTTCTCTCCCACCGTGTGCCTCCTAGTGATGCCCCACTTTATCCCTCTAAGATAAGATATACTACGTATGAATTCTTCTCTATGTAAACTTGTAACTAGCAACAAGGGGTAATAGTTTTTTTTTTGAAAAAAAAGGAAGGGGTAATGGTTAGGGGCAAGCTTTCTTTACTTGTCTTGTATACTTCCCCTCATCCAACCATCCATTTTGAATAGTCGGTTAAGATGGCCCCAATCACAATGTCATATAATTTGACATAATTTGCTACAAAATATTTTGACATCAAATTTTGGATGTCCAATCCTCTCATAAACTTCCACTAGTAAAAATATGAAAAAAAATATTTTCTAGAAAATAAAACGATCAAAATACATTTGAAAGTTTCCAGAGTTATTTTTATCATTATATTTTATCAAAAAAATCTTTTAAATATTTTTTTTAGGTGTGCTCCAATGAAAAGATAAAATATACCAAATTTCATATTCATATAGTTTGTAAAAAAAAAAATAATAATTATGACATCGAATCTATATCAAAACAGTGATTGGTTCACACGATCAAAATTGAACGGCTCAATAAGCATAATATGGTTAGGGGAAGTATAGAAACCTTTTCCCTTTCTGTCTATTATGACGTTACAAAGAGAGCCTCTTGTCCATTAGTATAACGATGTGGTCATTTTCTGAGATAAATTAATTAATTAAAGCTGACTTTATTATTTATGCCACGTGACAACAGGCAAACGAAAGGCAAATCAAGCATGAGCATAAGACAAGAGAGATCATGCTGTACACCCTCATAGTGCATTATGTGCAGTTACCACCTTCTATAGAAGATTTTTTGTTTAGTTTTTATTGAATGAAATTTAGTACTACCTCAAAAACCCCACAAGAGTATCTTCAGAGAAGAAAGAAAAATGTGTGTTATTTATAAGGGGTTTCTTCAATGATAGATCACATACACAGTCTTTATCTATGGGGAGTATGAAAATAGAATCGTGGGGACGGCATTCAAAAGAAAATATAAAGCTGGAAACGCACCCAAAGAAACTGCCTTAAAAGAGACCTACGTATTTTGCCTTACAAGAAATCTGCCTTGAAAGCTCAATATATCTATTTCGTTGCAATTTATTTTATTCATCTTTTTCGCTTACAGGTACAAATCCTTTTTCTTCCCACTTCTCTCAAGGGATAGGGGTTTTTCTTCTTCTTTTCTTTGTTTTTTTTTAAATGTCTCGACTATTTGATTAATTATTAAAATATCATTACTGTATACAATTTTGGTTTAGAATGCTTTTAATTCTAGGATTTTTCTTGTTTTCAAGAATCGAGTTCCATATGAAGATCCATAAGGAGTTCCATGTGGAGTTCTAGGGCATTTCTTGTTTTCTAAGGTTATTCCTATTTTTTAAGGATTTTAATTCTAGGGTTATTCTTGTTTCCAAATATATTTTTAATTCGAGGGTTTTTCTTGCTTTTAAGAATGGAGTTCCATGTGAATATTGACAGCATGATTCATTGCTAACTATTTCATAAGATATTAAAAAGAGGCTGGTTCATTTGTTGTTTAGGGCTTTCTTGTTTGTTGTAAAGAATGAGACAAAAACCATCACGTCCAGGGCCATAAGGACACTCATGCACTCTCATGCACCTTGAGATCTTTTATACTTATTTTTCTGTTGTAGAGAAAGAAAAACTTAATCTATTCCAACTTAATAGCCTTTTTCTCTTAATTTTCCATTCCAATATTGTAGCCTTTACGAGCAAATTTCGAATTTGAGGATGAGAATCGAAACAATGGCCTTCTTTGAAGTTTTCCTCTTTATGCACCAAAGATGGGCTAATATATTCGAATTAAATCAAATGATAGTCTGGCTATGATGCAGCCGCTGCGTTCACTGATTCAATGTTAAATGGCTGATTTATAATTTTTATTTTTTTTCCATCCTCCAGTTTTTCTCAATCAATAAGGTATTGGAAAAAGTTAATTGAGTGTGGAATGATGGTGATCCTAAAGTAAACGGCCTTAATCTCATCGCTGCTGCAGTTGAGCATAATGTGAACCTGTATAAAAAACTTACTTCATCAGTAGCTAGAGAAGACGGTTCATCATCATTGTCGGAAGATCGAAGAAATGGGAAAGACCTACTATTGTCAAATAAATACTAAAGTATATGGCCTAAATCTCCTTGCTGATGTAGTTGAGTATCACGAGTGTTGGTCATGTTGATGCTGACTTTACCAGTGATTTGGACTGTAGGAGATCTACTACAGGTTATGTGTTTACACTTGCAAGAGCTCCAATCAGTTGGAGGTCGATGTTTTTCCTCTTAGAGAAGTGAGCTTCTTATGGAAAAAAAACATTATGATGGTATCTCTTGTAGATTCTGAAAATTGATAGGTTTGTTTTTTAGTAGAGAAGCAGTTCCCATATAGATTTTATGTTGTTCCCCTTTTAGTTAGAGAGAAAGTCAATTTCTCATTGCTCTCGATTCTCTATCTGATGTTGTCGGTAATGGTTACAAGAAATAAAGCTAAAGAAGGGAGAGTGATTTAAAAGAATTTTGTTGACCGTGTTTTGTCGAGGGTTAGAGAGGTAACTCCATGTGTCGAGGGTTAGAAAGGTAATTCTATGTTAGAAAATCTTTTATGTAACTTTTATTGGTGTAGTGAATTTCAGTTTGTTGTGCCTGTAGTAGCGCTTTTGGATGAACCATGTAAATTTTTATGTTCTTGTGGTATATGTTTCATGGTTTATTGCTCGTAGTTTATTTGTCAAAAATCAACCTATCAGGTTTAGATCTTTCGCACACAATAACGAGTACCTGTATAAAAATTTTACCTCATCAATAGCAAGAGATGCATAAATTTTTACCTCATCAGTAGCAAGAGTAGAGGATTCATCATCATTGACAGAAGCTCGAAGAAATTGGAAAGAACTACTTTAGTCAAAAGTACTTTACCAAAGTGTTCAGGACAAGCTTGCAAAGATTTTGACAGGTATAGAATGAGAAGCTGTTAATGACGATAAAGAGGGATGACGACATGGATTGGGAGATAGAGGAGGATTCCATCCAGTTCAAGTATTTGCAATCTTGCAAAACCTATCTCTTTGGCAAGAACAAGAAAGATTTGGCAAAGAAACATGGCCTCCAAATTGACACAAATTTGGCCAAGAGGAGGGTCATGTCACCAGCTTCTATTCAAAAGAAAGTAATAAGTGCAGAACAAGGTTGCAAAGATTTTGACGGGTATAGAATGGGAAGCTGTTATCGATGAGAAAGAGGGATTATAGGTGAGGACATGGGTTGGGAGATAGAGGAGAATCCCATCCACTTCAAGTATTTACCTGCAAAACCTACCTCTTTGGCAAGAACCGGAAAGATTTGGCAAAGAAACATGTCTAAAAATTGGAGACAAATTGAATGTTTGGGTCATCCTAACTCAGTTACTAACCAGCTCCTATTCAAGTTACACGAATGTAGAGCTATATGTTGTTGGTAAACAAGGATTTTTTTAGCAAGGTACAGAATGTATTGTCAAATACAATACGACTCCACACGTTATTGTAGCCAATTGAAAGTTTTTTTCGTTTCATTTTGTGTCTCATTCTTTTATTCTTTCATTTATTAGGTGTGGGGCCTATGTTAGAGGAGAATGTTTATTATTCATTTGAGTTCTTGCACACGTCAAGTTTTGCATTGTTAATATGATATTTTTTGAATTTCCAGTTTAGTCTGAGGGGTATTTAATGTGTACTTTTACTCATATATCGATACCAATTTATGAATGTGTTTTAGTTGTTCGACGTATAACGGCGGAAAAAATTGTGTGAGGAACCTGTATATTTCTTAGAAATATGAATAGCCAAAACTTTGGTTATTTGCTTTTGGAAAAATTTTGCTAGCATTTTTAAAATTATATTCCTAATGTTTGTAATTTACACTCATGTCTTCTTCTTTTCTTCACAAATACGAATGGTTCAGAATTTTTTTTATCTTTTGTGAACATCAACAATTAACACCCTGGTGAATTTACATTTATTGCCTTAATGCACAAAAAGTCTGTCATCAACGATCTTAAAGATATTAGACCTATCGGTCTTTTGGGCAGCTCATATAAAATTAGTGCCATCGGTTCAGAACAAATCTTCAAAAATAATACCGAATTGGCTTTTTTTTTATATATACATATTCTAGTTTGGATTTTTTGTTTTTGGTTGTGATTTTCAATGTCCGAACCCAAATACGCACACTAAATAACCCATCTCCTCACCCGATCTCTCAATTTCTTTTTTTCTTTTTTGACTGGTTCGGATTTTCAAAATCCGACCCAGAATTTGGATAGAAAACTGGTTCTGAATTTCAATTTTCTAATTTATATTTTAGTACTTTCTGTTCAGATTTTGAAAATCCAAACTGAGGATACTTATGGGAAAAAAAATGAAAGGAATTCAAAAATAGGGACATGAGCATAAATTACACCATATTGGAGCTAGATTTGTAATTCCAAAACAAAAAAATGGAGGATATTGGCATAAATTTTTCTGTAGCTTTTGTATTAAGTCGTTAAAAGGGAAGTTCATTGAATAGTCCCGTTAAAATGGATTGGTACTGTATCCACATCTTATAGACCGTTTAATGGTTCAGATTGAACCAGCCTCAACCAAGGGTCAAAATGAACTTCATTTTTTATTTTAAATTATTTATTTAAAAATTATATTAGTATGAAATTTGGGATTTAGCTTTATTTTTATAAGTAGAATAAAAATAAAAAATATTTATCAAAACAAATTTTGGAGTATTTTGGCCATTTTTTACTTAAAATATTTTTAATTATTTTTATTTAGTTATATTTATTAAAATAAATAATAAAAATTCAACTAAATGCCTTATTTAAATAAAGAATAATAAATAAAATATAAGATTAATTTTAGGTCATTAGAAATTGTACGTGAGATCTCAACCATTGGAAGGGTGCTTATGCACCCCACCGTCCATACGTGAGATCTCAACCATTGGAAGGGTGCTTGTGCACCCCACCGTCCATATGATATGGATCTCTTGTCATATAAAATTTAATTTTATAGATATCAGTTTTAATTGGGTGCATTTTCATTTAGGTTTCTGTGGGTTAAGCTGCCGCTTTTATTTTATAAATCCTAGTTGCACCATCCTGTTGATTATTTTGTTTTCTTCGATTTTTGGGTGAAACTGAACGTTAGCAGTAGATTAGTCCTAGTTTTTTGTTTACTTCCTTATTATTTTTTGTTTTATATCGTATTTTTTCATTCTTTCTTAGGCCTTTTCATTATTTATTTCGTAGTTTGAAATCTTGGACTTTTTATGTAATTTGTTTCTTGGCTTTTAGTTTGCTTTACCCTGGTCTTTGCAACATCTTAGTCAACAATATTTATTTGTTGTGTGGGTCACTTGGATGGAAGTGAATGAAAATATGTTGGATTTTGGTTCCTAGGTTTTATTCTTTTTATTTATTTATTTTATTTTTTGAAGGTGTTTTATTTCTCAACTGATTTGTTGGGGTTAGCAGATGAGATCTGAACATTAGTTTCTTTCATTTATATCGTTATTGTTTCTTTCATATATTTCATGATTTCTTGCACCATCTTCATTTCTTTTATTTTTTTATTTTTTTGGGTAATTTGAATCATATTTTGTTTCTTTGGATTATTTCGTCAGAACCTTTGTTAGTATATGCTTAAAAAAATTGCATGAAAATGTAAGATATTCTCCTTACATTAATGCTCCACCAACAAACATTAAATCTATCTTCTTTGATGCCATTTCTTTTTCTTCATAAATCTCATCATCTTTGATGTTTTCTGTTTTCTTGATTAATCTAATCTTCTTTCTTTATCAGTTTTAGTAGCCAATATAAAGATCTAGGAGATAAAAAAAAAAATAGTGTCTCTCTCTTGTCATAATACTTAAAGTGACTCAGCATGCTTGCCTATAGAAAACCAGTATGGAGATGTGTTTTGTAATGAATATGGATTCTTTTTCCTCCTAGGGAGATTAGGATAAAAGATTAGAACAAAGAAAACATGGGATTAGGACAGGAAATATCCTTTTGGATTAGGAGAGAGAGAATAAGTTTCAAATTTTGGAACATATGGTGACTGTACCATTCTAGATCCTAGGGAGCTATGATCCATATGTCTAACCAACCAACCGATTAGAACAAAGAAAATGTGGGATTATGATACAAAAGTAGTATATGTACATTTATAAATATAAACATTCATCACTTTGTTTCGAATTCATCATGACTTTTTTTCCACTCAGACTTCAACAACTTTGTAGAGTTGGGTATCTAAATCTTGAATGCCTATTCTTTTCACATTTGTTTCATTGATTCTTTCATCCATTCTTTAAGATTCTTTCTTTAGTCTAAGAGACAAATTCCTTTGCTCTTCATACAACAAGTTGTTAATCGAGGAATTTATTTATATTTTGATGAGAGAGAGTGGCATTGGAGTTATTTTTCTCATGATCATGCAGTTATAATAGTAAGCAATGGTTTAAAAAGCGGGTCGGTGACCCGGATCGGGTATCTCAAAAATCGATCCGGATCGGCGAATCGACGATCCGGATCAGGAATCCGGTGAATCCGTCAGAATAAAGCTTCAAAAAAATCCGAAAAAATTATTAAAATTCACTATAAATATTGTTTTTTAGGAATGAGGGTACTCCATTAAGAATTTTCATGTTTTTGCATGAATATGCGAATATTGATATGTTCTTTCCCTGCATGAAGTACTATTCAGCATTTAATTTACATCACACAAAAAGATAAACATAGAATTATCATGGAATAAGTATATCAACATACATGGACTACAATAAAGCATACAATTAGTAACATACGATCTAAAAATAAAATGACAGACGACGTTGTTGTTCTTCTTGGTCACGCTGGTGCCATTGATTGAATTCGTTTGACAATTCATTGATTCGATATTGAAACGAATCATCGATATTAGCAGGCGTCTGACTATACCCAAATCCCTGAGTGTTAGTGTTTTGTTGTGTTCCCAATCCAAAATCCCCGAAGCTTGTCTATCTTTCATGCTCATCTACACTGTCATGCTCATCCCTACATTGTTGCTGTTGGGACTCGATATGTGAATAATATGGCTGGGATAGGGTGGCTTCAGAATCATCGTCTCTCTCATTTTCTCTTGGACCCCCTTCCCACTCTCCCTCATTAGGTGCAATGTCACCGACATCTCCGACGAATTGTGGATACGTTGGCTAGCTGCTTCCTCTTTCATGTTGCTCATCACCTTCTTCAAGATCTTCCTCACCGATATCCTCAAGGAACGCTCTCTTGTGCAACACTGGCTCCTCCTCTTCTACTACCCATTGGTCTGCTGTGTCTTTGACAAATATTGTGTCTAAGTCTATCGGCCCATAGTCTTCAAGCTTCCTTCTCATTTGTCGCTCTCGAAGGTTTAAATTATAATGAACGTACACTAGTTTATGAAGCTTCTCAGAAGCAAGTCGATTCCTCTTAATAGTGTGCAACCATTGGAACGTACTCCAGTTGCGCTCACAGCCAGTAGCATAACATGTCTAGGAGAGCACCTTGATTGCTATCCTCTTTAGGTGAGATGCATCAGTACCATATATCAACCACCATTCAGCTGGATTAAAATGCAAAAAGCATTGTAAGGGCAAAAACAATTCATAAGATTAAATAAATAAATGAACAAAATATTAGCGAGGGGATAACCTGGATCCATCATAGTTCAAGAATTCCTGGCAAGTCTAGTTCCGAATGATCCTATAGCATCCTTATGCATAGCAAGCTAAAACAAATATATTACGTTTTAATGCATTATTCCTCACAAATATAATAACTCAATGAAGTTCTTACCCAAACATTAAATAATACCTATTGTATTGCTGCTACTTGGTTTCGATGGCTTCTCTCCAACCTTGCAATAATGTATCTGACCCCTTCCATAATCTTGTGGGGATGTTCAAGTGTCAAATAGAAAAATTTTGGATTGAAGTAGTAACCTACAAAATATATAGATAGAAAAATGTCATTTACAATTTCATAAAAAAATGATTTAAAATGAAACATTGTAATGATATAAATATATATTTACCAGCATAATGAATTGGACGTCCAAATTTAGTGTTCCACCTCCTTTCTATAATCGCGATCACTTTGCTAGCAAAACTACACTTCTCTCCAATAGCTGATTTCGCCCTCTCAATACCTTCATAAAGGATACCCATGGTAGCTTTCTTGACAACATCCACCAAAGGGGTAGTGGCCTCTACAACACTGGAACATCGAGACCAGAACCGTCTATTTGAGACTATGTTGTCCACTTTTATACCGGTACTGGACTTCGAGAGGCGATCATTTAACCACTCTTCACAGATAAACAATCTCTTTAATACACCTTCAGATTCTAGAATGGAGTCTACAGCTAAGTAATCGGTCGCAAAGCGGGTTATGGTAAGCCTGATTATCTCTGTTTTCTTAGAGTGTTCTCTAAACAGAAATAAAATTTTAGAGTGGTTGTATATAAATCTCGACACCAACCTTGCTTCCTCTAGAGTCTCCTTCACAATTTTGATCTCATCGATCTCCTCTAACATACGATGGATGCTGTGTGCAGCACACGGGGTCCATACTAGATGCTTCCTCTTATCCATCAACTTGCTGCCCGCAGAAACACATGCACGCGCATTGTCCGTAATAAACTGGACTACATGCTTATCTCCCACCTCCTCCCGTAGAAGTTTGCATCCTTCTTCGTCCCTGATACTTCTTTGCTAGACAAAAAGACTGTACCTTTTGGGGAATAGGCCAAGAAGTTTAAAAACTCTTTTTTGTTAACTTTATTCAACCAACCATCACTCATGAGAGTAATCCCTGTCCTTGGCCAACTATATTTATATTCTTCAATCCACTTTGTAACTTCCTCCACCTCTTCATCTAATATTGGCCCACTGAGCTGATATGCCGTCGGGGGTTTTACCCCGGGCCCGACTCTCTGGATTGCACTAACCATAGGTGAAAAATATGAGTTATTGGCTGCATCAAAGGGAATCCCTTTATCGTAGAACCATTTACCAACATATCTCCCCAACATGTTTCTTGTACCTTTAACCATGCCTTTTAAGATCATCTGTTGTAACTTAGGGTTTGAGAGAAATGGGTCTTTACGATCATGACCTGCAATACTGGCACTCGTAGATAACCTAGAAACAATTTCTTCAACATCTGTTTCTCCTTGATACATTGTGCCACCAACCCCTCCATATATATTTAAGCTGGGCCAGCCATACATGCTCGAGCTGGGCCCGCCATGCATGTCTGAGCTAAGCCCACCATGTATGTCTGAGCTAGACCCACCGAGCATTCTAAACCCACGTTCCCTCTGATATTGTTCATGTAAACTCAATCTTGTGGCCATGTCCAGGTCATTATTATATTGCTCTTCTGTATCATTCCTGCTTGATGGCGTATATAAAATAGCTATCTCTTCATTCATCCTATGTTAGGCAATTTTTTTACCTTTGTTAGCATTAAGAATTGCCGCCATCTGTTTTTTTACATTACTAGGGACACTAGTGCATGCAGAAACATCTCCCTTAATCCCTGCCAAGTGTTGCTTGAACCTATGTACCCTACTACTTATCACTCTTTGACAGTAATTACAAATAATTTTGTCTTTTTTGTTGGGATCAAGTATGATCCCATGTTGCCATGCAGGGTCTTCTGCAGATCTTGACAAGATTCAACTGTTTTAAGATGTAAAAAGTTAAAAATTAACCTGACAATTCAACAAGAAAAATAATCACCATGTGTAGTGATAATATGTTGGGGTAGTTCATGTAGTCATATTTGTTGTTATTTGTTATGGCAAAATACCTCTATTGACAATAATATTTTCGTACATATCAATTACAAACATTCAGGATAATATAATACAAAATGCAAGCTCCAAACATGGCTGCAACTCAATTATCTAGAACATACATTTTTTTATTTAAAAAATTAATAATAAAAACAATTCTTCACAGAGCCACCGAACATCAGTCATTCCAACTAAAAATTACATTAACAACAGATTAAAAAAATACAATTTTGTTTTAAAAATATAATAACATGTATTTTTTTGCATAAATAATCTATCAACATACAATTTTTTCAACAAAAACTTCAACAATAAAAATTTTAAATATGGTTTAACACCTCATGATAATTAAAACCTTGTCACGATTTTCACATCTTTATGGAAAATCATCATTTTTCAAAAAATTCGATTATGGAAAAAAAAAAAAAAAAGTACAGTAAACACAAACAATAAAAATTAAAAACTGGGTTTAATACATCATGATAATAAAAACCTTATCACGATTTTCACATCTTTTCGGAAAATCATCATTTTTCAAAAAATTCGATCATGGATAAAATAAAATTAAAAAAAAGTACAGCAAATTTTCAAAAAATTCGATCATGGATTACAAAAAAAAATTCGATCATGGATTAAAAAAAAAAATTAACAAATTTTCAAAAAACTCGATCATTGATTACAAAAAAAAATTTGATCATGGATTAAAAAAAAAAAAATCACAAATTTTCAAAAAATTCGATCATGGATTAAAAAAAAAATCACAAATTTTCAAAAAATTCAATCATTGATTACAATAAAAAAATTCGACCGTGGATTAAAAAAAAACAATCATAAATTTTCAAAAAAAAATCGATCAAGGATTAAAAAAAAAAATCACAAATTTTCAAAAAATTCGATCATGGATTAAAGAAGAAAATCACAAATTTTCAAAAAATTCGATCATGGATTACAAAAAAAAATTCAATCATGGATTAAAAAAAAAAATCACAAATTTTCAAAAAATTCAATCATGGATTACAAGAAATTCATGGATTACAAAAAATTCAATCATGGATTACAAAAACTTCGATCATGGATTACATAAAATTCGATCATGGATTACAAAAAAAACAAAAAAAACAAAAAATTCGATAATGGATTATAGAAAAAGAAAAAAACAATTCGATCATGGATTACAAAAAATTCGATCATGGATTACAAAAAACTCTATCATGGGTTACAAAAAAAACAAAAAACAAAAAATTCGATAATGGATTACAAAAAAAAAAAACAAACATTTCAATCATGGATTACAAAAAATTCAATCATGGATTACAAAAAATTATATCATGGGTTACAAAAAACAAAAAATTCGATCATGGATTACAAAAAAAAAAAAAAAAAAAACAATTCGATCATGGATTATAAAAAATTCGATCATGTATTACAAAAAAATCGATCATGGATTACAAAAAAAAAAAAAAAAATTTGTACTTCATAGAGCCATCTTATATAAGCCATTTTAACTCAAAAATCCACCTCTAAGCGAATAAATTACATCCAATTGAGTACATTTTCTGATAAACAACAATATAAGGAATCAAAACCCTAAATTTTGAACACATTATCATCAATAAATCAAACCAAATAGATTAAATTGAGCAAAAAAAAAAAACGCAGTTCTTTTCTTCACAGACAACAGTCATTGAATCTAAAAAATGAAGCTCAAATTGAATAAATCAGATCAAATTGAATACATCTAATTATAAACAACACTATAACGATTAAAAACGCTAGAAATCTAACACATTATTTGTAAAATATCATGAACAAAAAATCGAAAGGCGGAAAAAAAAAAAAAACAGCAAAATTTTTTTCCACAGACATCACTGTGTTCATCTAAAAATTCATGCTGTAATTGACCAAATTAAATAAAATTGAATATGTTAAATCATAATAGACACAATAAATATTAAAAACCCAACAAATTGAACTCATTATCTTCAAAATATGTAGTGAAATTAATCATATGGCGGAAAAAAAAAAAAAAAAAACCCAAACTTTTTACCTGGTTTTGTGAACCCGAGCCTTCAATCTCCAAATAACTCTGTTTTTCTCAATGATTATCACAAATTCGTAATAGAAGGTTTTGATGAACAACTTTACGATCAAAATGCCTACAAATTTTAACAGATTCATGCCCTATTTGGCATGAAACACAAGGAAAGGTGGACACCCTAAAAATGCAACTTTCGTGATCCAAAAACACAAAATTTCTCAACTATTTAATCCGTGAAAAAGCTTAATAAAGCTATTTAAAGCCTGCATATTAGATCACATGCCAAAAAAAACAAGAAAAATGATCAAAAAATGACAAATTTTGAAGAATCCCGTGAAGAACATTGTGCAGCCTGTGTTCTTCACGGGACTCGCCGATTCCATACAGTGAATCGGCGAGTCACTATACAGAATCGCCCTGTTCTCTCTAGAACTGGGTGATTCCCGATTTTTTGAGCAATTCAAGACGTCTACTGTCGATTCCAGAGTCGAATCGGGCGAGTCCGGTTCGACTCGGCGGTTTTTTAAACACTAATAGTAAGTATATATAAACTAAGTTAATATAGTATATGGAGAGTTAGAGGCTAAAAATTATAACTATAGAAAAAGATGGTGTTTCTTCCTAGTTTCATTTATCTTCTCTTACACTTATCGCACCTTAAACATGAATGAATCCATGAGATAAGCAATTGACATGTTCATAGCCAAACGAGAGAGCGAGAGAGCGAGAAAGAAAGAGACAAAGGGATAGGTTTTTTATTTTAGAGAGAGAAAAAGGTTCTTGATTTTACCGTGGGAAGAGAGAGTAGGAATAGGAACTTAAAGTACGGAGAAAGGATCTTAACCTTTTTTTCTTTATAAATATATATATATATATATATATATAGACAAAATTGAAATTTTATCATATGTATAAAGAGTAAAATTGAAATTTTAACTAAAAGACAAGGTCACTCTACAAATAAAGTTCCAAGATACTAACTTTTAAAATGATATTATATTTTTGTAAAAATTTCGAATTTCTGCTTGTTTAATGGTAAAATTACCTATTTAGTTAATTTTTTAATAAAAAATAATCATTATTTGGATAAATACATCCATCAAAACCCCTTCTAACTTGAACCTTTGTATTTTAAGGAGTTGTTAACTCAAGACAATCTTATATATATATATATATATATATATATATATATATATATATATATATATATAAGGGAAAAGATGTTGTGCGCGCAGGTGTGTACTACTATAGTAAATGCCCACAGCCCAAAACTGGGCCAATCTGACGATCGCGGATGTCCGATAGTATTTTAATTTTAATTTTTTTTCTACCAATCCAAATCACTTGAAATTTTATGTGTGCGTTCTTAAAAACTATGCGAATCTACAAAAATATCAAAAAAAAATTACATGAAATAAATTGATCAAAATACCCCAAAAAAGATTCAAAGGAATTTTGGTCAATTGGTTTTTTGAAACTATTTTTTTATATTTTTATTAGGTGCACTTTGATGAGAAGAACACATGCCAAAAATTGCAAGTGATTTAGATTTGTAAAAAAAAAAAATTAAAATTCAAACACTATCGGACATCTGTAAACATCAGATCGGCCACAGATTGGCCCAAATTCAATATGGGCTATTCGCGTATGGGCGTACAGCAGTGACTCCCTATATATATATATATATATATATATATTTCAAACATTCTTTTACTTTTTTAGCAAATAAATAGGATAAGCCGACTACAAATTTTTCTTTCCCATGATCTAAATGACTATCTTCTAGTATAAGTAATCAAGAAAAGAAGACGTCTTTATACCATTTATAATGGAATAATGTAGGACATCTAAGATTTGATAATAAGTCAGCAGTTCGTGCTGCTAGGATAACAGTATTTCCTATAAAATGTAAGTCAATAGTATATATCAACGTATTAACAGCATCACTTTCAGTATATAGGACATCTTGGTTATGTTCATTCTTTGCTGTTTATTTACGAGTATTTGTTAAAATTTATTGTTTCGTTTGGTCATTAAGGTGGAAATCCCACCATCCTCTAAGCCATCCAGTAAATCCTGATACTATGGCTTTGGCTATTTCTTGATCATGGCTTCCAGCCATTTTACATGCTGATGCATACATTGTCATATGTCGCATAGTATCTAATATTTGATGGTCTGAAATCCCATCGATACTCCAATTACTGATGGTCCGACCAGTATAAGTTGATGTATGACTGACTAGATCTTCTTCAAGTTGTATGTCAACAAGGGTTTGTCTCTTATAATATGGTCTTGCATTTATAGGTTGCCAATTTTTGCTATAATGAGTTCGATGGATACTATCGGGAGAAATACTATGTTCGGTAAAGGCCTTTTGCATATTTGTCAAAGTATTTCTAATTTGAGGTTCAGGTTCTTCTTCTTGAAGAGTCATAGTATCATGGACTAGAATTTTCACTTTCCCTTTATCTTCAGAACTTTTTTCAGAACTTTTGTCAATAATTCTCCCCTTCGGTTCTTTGGGTTCTAATTTAGATAATTTGGCTATTAACTGATCCATAAGAGTTTTATTATCGTCTCCTATATGAAATTTGTCTTTATTCATCTCAGGAGGAGGTTTTAAAAGTATTTTCTTAGGTTCACTTTGTATGGGAGAAGGAGCTAATAAATTCTCGATTCTAATTGTTTGTTTGCCAAGGGTTTGAAGATAAAGATTAGTATAATTGTTTTGTTTAATTATATGAGGAAGTAATTCCATACGGGATATATTTGCATTGTTTAATTTATAAGGAGTGGCTATAGTTTCATAAAAGACTATTTGTGTTTGAGAAGTTAATTCTTACTCCTCATTGTCAGTATCTGTAGGAGTTTTAGATGATGCTTTTTTTATTTTTAGACTTTTCTCAGGAGGATGGATAGAAGTAATTGGTTTTCCTTCTGTTGTATTGAAGACAGTAAATTGGGATTCAAGTGTTTGAAGATTAAATTTTGGTATAGGAATATAGTATTGGGTTAAGATGTTTTTTAACCATGTGAAGAAACATTTACTTTTGTTTCCTTGTTTACGGAATTTGTTATATTTTTTATGAAATAAAGATATTAACTTTAGTTCAAAAGTATCGAGATATCATTCTCTTATACATGTATTTTCAGCAGATAAATAACCATTAATTATAAATTGATTATCGAATTCTTCTTCGATTTGAAAGACTTGGAGGAATTCATATTCATCAGGTTCTTGTTGAGCCTATTTATATTGAGGAATAATAATATTATCTGATGTTCTTATCAATCCATCAATTTGTGATCTACAAGGAGTAATAATTTTGGATGGAAGAGTCATTAGATGTGGACTATGATTATATGTGGTAACAGATTGTACAGATTGTCTCGGTGGTTCAAAGTTTGGGGCAAATTTGGACAGAGATGTATTGTCTACTGTGTCTGCTATAGAAGTAGTAGCTCTATTATTTGTAAATTGGATTTCAATATTTCCATCTGTATGTTCTATTATTTTATTTGGAATATTTTGTATAGATGTTTGGGATGGTTGGTTTTCATTATGAATGGACCATGATTTTGGTACGATAATATATGACCAGGATATTGTTTTTGGTATGATGGTATTGGATTTTTCTATATTGGTTTGGAAAAATATAGTTTGTCCTCTTGTGTCTACTTGAAGTACATTGGGACATAGTGTATTCATAACTTTATAATAAATGCGATAAACAATGGCTATATTTTGGGAACCTAACATCATATCAAATCCTTGGGTTTTTAAGTTTAAAGATAAAACATTTAAGATATTTGGATCTGTAAATGATACAGAATAATTAGGAAAACAATTAAAATAAATAGGTCCACTACATAAACTAGATTCAACCATTCCAAGTAATGAGTCGAAAAATCATTATGCCTGGTGTCACGTAGACAGACTAATATATAATTATTAAGTCCTAACCGAGTTAAGGGTTTAACTGCAATTTGAATTAAACCTATATGAAGATATTTATAATTTTTTGTTTTATGGACTTGTAATATCTTATTAGATAATAATTGGAAATCCTCTTGGTTATTTGTAATAGATAGAGTTTGTTCTACTGTTTTGATGACATATCTCATTTTAAGATCAAAAGTACCTTTTTTATAAACATCAGCTATTGGAACCTTTAGTATGTTCCAATTTTGGATTTGGGCTTCTATATCACTTATAATAATTTTTTCTTTATTATTAATTCTTAGAGTACTACTACTTCTATAGCAAACATAGTAGACAATACATCTCTGTCTAAATCTGCCCCAAACTTTGAACCACGGAGACAATCTGTACAATATGTTACCACATATAATCATAGTCCACATCTAATGACTCTTCCATCCAAAATTATTACTCCTCGTAAACCACAAATTGATGGATTGATAAGAACATCAGATAATATTATTATTCCTCAATATAAACAGGCTCAACAAGAACCTGATGAATCTGAATTCCTCCAAGTCTTACAAATCGAAGAAGAATTCGATAATCAATTTATAATTAATGATTATTTATCTGCTGAAAATACATGTATAAGATAATGGTATATTGATACTTTTGAACCAAAGTTAATATCCTTATTTCATAAAAAATATAACAAATTCCGTAAACAAGGAAACAAAAGTACATGTTTCTTCACATGGTTAAAAGACATCTTAACCCAACACTATATTCCTGTACCAGAATTTAATCTTCAAACACTTGAATCCCAATTTACTGTCTTCAATACAACAGAAGGAAAACCAATTACTTCTATCCATCCTTCTGAGAAAAGTCTAAAAAACAAAGGAGCATCATCTAAAACTCCTGCAAATACTGACAATGAGGAGGAAGAATCAACTTCTCAAACACAAATAGTCCTTTATGAAACTATAGCCACTCCTTATAAATTAAACAATGCAAATATGTCCCGTATGGAATTACTTCATCATATAATTAAACAAAACAATTATACTAATCTTTATCTTCAAACCCTTGGCAAACAAACAATTAGAATCGAGAATTTATTAGCTCCTTCTCCCATACAAAGTGAACCTAAGAAAATACTTTTTAAACCTCCTCCTGAGATGAATAAAGACAAATTTCATGTAGGAAACGATAATAAAACTCTTATAGATCAGTTAATAGCCAAATTATCCAAATTAAAACTCAAAGAACCAAAGGGAAGAATTATTGAGAAAAGGTCTGAAAAAAGTTCTGAAGATAAAGGGAAAGTGAAAATTCCAGTCCATGATACTATGACTCTTCAAGAAGAAGAACCTAAACCTCAAATTAGAAATACTTTGACAAATATGCAAAAGGCCTTTACCGAACATAGTATTTCTCCCGATAGTATCCATCGAATTCATTATAGCAAAAATTGGCAACCTATAAATGCAAGACCATATTATAAGAGACCAACCCCTGTTGACATACAACTTGAAGAAAATCTAGTCCGTCATACATCAACTTATACTGGTCGGACCATCAGTAATTGGAGTATCGATGGGATTTCAGACCATCAAATATTAGATACTATGCGACATATGACAATGTACGCATCAGCATGTAAAATGGCTGGAAGCCATGATCAAGAAATAGCCAAAGCCATAGTATCAGGATTTACTGGATGGCTTAGAGGATGGTGGGATTTCCACCTTAATGACCAAACGAAACAACAAATTTTAACAAATACTCATAAATGGACAGCAAAGAATGAACATAACCAAGATGTCCTATATACTGAAAGTGATGTTGTTAATACTTTGATATATACTATTGCCTTACATTTTATAGAAAATACTGTTATCCTAGCAGCACGAACTGCTGACTTATTATCAAATCTTAGATGTCCTACATTATCCCATTATAAATGGTTTAAAGACGTCTTCTTTTCTCGATTACGTATACGAGAAGATAGTCATTTAGATCATTGGAAAGAAAAATTTGTAGCCGGCTTACCCTATTTATTTGCTGAAAAAGTAAAAGAACGTTTGAAAAATAAACATGGTGGTACAATCACCTATTCTCAATATACTTTAGGAGAATTATCTGCAGAAATATGTACTGAAGGATTAGCCTTATGCACCGATATGAAATTAAAGAAACAACTCGATAAACACAAATATAAGTGGCAAAAAAGAATTAGGTGATTTTTGTGAACTGTTCGGTTACCATATTGACAAAAACAAACCCCATAAATTACATAAATTAAATACATGAAGAAAACATAGACATAGAATTGATCAAAGACAGGATAAAACCCATAACTCTCCAAAACAGAAAAATAAATTTGCAAAACGATTTATCTCTAAAAATCTCAACGAAAGGATAAAAAACTACCAGTCTGCTATAAGTGTGGAAAAGTTGGCCATTATAAAAGCCAATGTAAAGTCAAAAAGAAAATAGCAGCGGTGATACTAGATGAAAACATTAGAAACAAAATATATGATATCATCCAAATATACAATTCTCCATCTAGTTCAGACTCAGATACGATGTCATCCAGTAGTAGTACATCCTTTCTCGGTAACATCCATGATGAAGATCTTTATTGGTCAAATACAACTACAACTAGTAGTTCAGACGATGAGGAAGAATCATGTAAATGTCCTATCACTACTTCTAATATTCATACTTTGACAAAAGAAGACAATCTCATTTTAGATTTAATAGAGAAAATTTCTGATCCTGATGAAAAACAGGAAGTAATTACTCAATTCATCAATCTGGCTAAAACAAAAATAAAACCTCTCTTTAATCAAACCTCCAGATGAGTACAATTTTTCTGATATCATGAAACGCATAAGTCAGCATGAAGCTTATCAAAAAGAACCGACTATTGCTGACCTCAAAAAAGAAGTAAATACAGTAAAACTAGAAGTTGCTCAATTAAAAACTCGGATACAAATACTTGAACTCCAAAATGAAACTCCAGGAATAGATACTGATACAGATTCTATTGAATTTGATCACTTGATCAAAACATATCATCCAAAACATAGAGAAAATTGTGAGTCATCTACCAGTAAATATGTAAATGTGTTGAATAAGGTTATTATACAAAAATGGTTCGTCTTAATAACCATAGTCATAAATGATGAATATGAATTTCAATCTTTAGCATTAGTAGATCCCGGAGCAGATCTCAACTGCCTAAATGAAGGATTAGTTCCTACAAAATATTTTGATAAAACAATACAAATCTTGAATACTGCTAATGGAAGCAGATTGTTTATTAAATATAAACTCTTAAATGCAAAAATATGTACTGAAGGCCATTGTTTCCCAACAACTTTCATAATGGTCAAAGGGCTCAGCCATGCTGTAATCCTTGGAGTGTCTTTTCTCACTCTTTTATATCCAATGAAGATTAATCAAACAGGAATTGAAACAAGGATTCATGACACTCTTATTAAATTCGAATTTATTGATAAACCAAAAATCAAAGAAATCAATACAGTTAAAAATCATATCAAACAAAAAGAAGATTTTTAGGATCATTACAACTTGAAATCAAACACAAGATTGTTACTGAAAAACTTCACTCTGAAGATATGATACAAAAAATACAACAACTTAAAAGTCTTATTGAACAAGAAATATGTCATGAATTACCAACGGCGTTCTGGAACAGAAAACAACACATTGTTGGCTTACCATATGAATCTGATTTTAGTGAAACAAAAATTCCAACAAAAGCTAGACCTATCCAAATGAATACTGAATTACTCCAAACATGTCATAATGAGATTAAAGATCTACTTCAAAAGAACCTTATTCGTCTCAGTTTATCTCTATGGAGCTGCTCTGCGTTTTATGTCAATAAAAATGCCGAACAAGAATGTGGAGTTCCACGATTAGTCATAAACTATAAGCCTCTCAATAAAGTCTTACAATGGATTAGATATCCTATTCCAAATAAAAAAAATTTATTAGATCGATTAGTACATGATGTCATCTTCTCAAAATTTGATTTAAAATCAGGATTCTAGCAAATACAGATAAAAGAAGAAGATAAATATAAAACAGCTTTTAATGTTCCATTCGGACAATATGAATGGAATGTAATGCCTTTTGGCCTTAAAAATACTCCATCTGAATTTCAGAAAATCATGAATGATGTATTTAATCCTTACTACAAATTTATGATTGTTTACATTGATGATGTTTTAGTCTTTTCTGATTCATTAGATCAACATTTCAAACACTTTCATACTTTTATCAATACTATCAAACATGCTGGTTTAGTAGTTTCTGCGAAAAAACTTAATCTGTTCCAGACCAAAGTCCGGTTTTTAGGATATAACATTCATCAAAGAACAATTATCCCAATCGATAGATCAATTTTATTTGCTAATAAATTCTTCGATAAAATTTTAGACAAAACAGAATTACAAAGGTTTCTAGGATGTCTTAATTATATTAGTAATTTCTATCAAAATCTTGCCATAGAAGCCAAGCCTTTATATGATAGGTTAAAAAAGAATCCTCCACCATGGACTGAGATCCATACTTTGGTTGTTCAACTTCTTAAAAAAAAAGCCAAAGAATTACCTTGCTTAACACTACCTAATCCTATTGCGTTTAAAATCATTGAATGCGATGCCTCAGAATTAGGCCTCGGCGGTATACTAAAACAAAAATTTAATTCAACCGAACAATTAATTCGTTTTACTTCAAAAGCATGGAATCCTACACAAAAGAATTATTCCAATGTCACAAAAGAATTACTTGCCATCATATATTGTGTCACTAAATTTCAAAGTGATATTCTGAATCAACATTTTCTTATAAGAACTGACTGTAAAGCTTCTAAGGATATTCTGCAAAAAGATGTTCAAAATCTTGTTTCTAAACAAATCTTTGTCCGTTGGCAAGCTATTTTATCTGCTTTTGATTTTTTTATTGAACATCTTCGCGGCTCTGCTAATTCTTTACCTGACTTCCTTACTCGTGAATTTTTGCAGGGGGACCGTACATACCCACCTGAGCCAGACAATATTCCCTACGGTTTACAATTGTTTTTACACAATACCAATATGAATATGAATACATCTCAAAGTAAATCTCGTGGAAAACAACGAATGGACTTAGTACCCTGTACAGTACCTGGGCCTCTTATGCCCAGTTCTCCTTCCTTACCAATGACACCTATGTCACCTATGAGGTCGACGAATGTGCTAGAATACTTAGTCCAGACTCGTCCGCAAAGTCCAATACATACTCCTAATCCTGCACGCACTCTAGCTGCTTACCCAAATAGACAAACCTCCTCCTCTGCTCCAAAATCAGTTTATATCGAGACTGCATTTCTACCCGATATACCCATATGCAATAAGCATATCAACATCGACCCAAATAAATTAGCTCCTTAGTATTTAGCCAACCACTTGAACCCTTTGAATGGAGCCAAAACCTGTGAATGGTATGAAGCAGTATTAATGGAAACCGGTTCAATTTCCATTGTTTATTTTTATCAAGGTAATACTAAATTATATGCATATTCTAAATTAAAAATTAAAAAGTTATTATCATATGAAGACTGGGGATGTAACCCCATGCAAGGCAAAAAATTATCCAATCCAGAGTTCCAATATAAATATTATAAGTATGCTGAGTACAATATATATATATATATATATATATATATATATATATATATATATATATATATATATATATATATATGGTGCAGTTTGTATAGAACCTAGGCTCTAGACAATCAAATTAGAGCCTACCTTTAAATAGTGTAGAGAAATATGGTTTCAATACTGGAAATCTTTTTTATCGCCTTCAAATATTTTTTCATCTTTAATTATAAAGTTTAAAACTTAAAAGATAGTATAGATCGAGAGATCGATAAAAACTTGAAAATATTGAAAATTGACGATCAAAAAATGCGTTTACTTTCAAAAGTTGAAATCTATTTTTTTCTCATGTCCATGCATCTTTATATCGAGCTGATTAATTTGAGGATATTTGGGCATCAGAACAACCTCTTTTAGTGAAATTTTTTAGGTCGGCTCAAACTTGATTGTTTAGAGCCTCGATCAAAAGTCTTCCCAACGCATATAGACGAAAATGAACAGTGATTTCACTTACTCTCATAATCGTCCAATGTTCATCGCAAGATCATGATAGTGTTTTATTTTTCACTTTTTTTCTATAAATCATATTGATCTAAAATTTGGAGTGTGTGTACATCTTAGATTATTAAAATAACAATTCAAAAAAAAATTGACCAAAATACCCCCGAAACATTTCGAGAGTATTATGGTTAATTGTTTTCATGTAAAATACTTTTTTATATATTTTTCATAGATTCATCTATTTTTAATACACGCTCCAAATTTCAGCTCATTCCGATTTGTAGAAAAAAAATAAAAAATAAAACACTACTAGACAATCGTGACCATGCAATGAACTTTAGACATATAAGGGTAGGCAAAATCACTATTCATTTTCGATATATATATATATATATATATATATGTGGGTGTGTGTGTGCGTGTGTGCCAAATTTAATAGTGATCCTTTGGGATCCTACACACATGGGTGTGGGTGAGTTTCATAGGATCATTACTCACTATATATATATATATATATATATATATATATATATCAGACCACGAACTGATGGAATAGTATAAGCCTAATGGCTTACATTGAATATGGGCCAATCGAATGATCATGATTGCATTTCGTATTTTAATTTTAATTTTTTCTATAAATCTAAATCACTTGAAATTTCGATGGTCTATTCTTAAAAATAGTATAATCTAATAAAAATATCAAAAAAACTAATTCAAAAATATAAATTGAAAAAATACACCTGAAAAATTTAAGGGGTACTTCGATTATTTTATTTTTTTAAGATTTTTTTATTTTTCTATTAAGTGCGCCTCGATGAGAAGCGTAGAAGCCTGAGATTTTATTTGCGGACTTTGTTAAGCTACACTATTTGTGGTGTATATCCTTAAAGTCCTCAACATTTTTGGACACTTAAATACCCTTGAATCGTAATATGAAAATTTTCAAGTAGGAGCATTTTTTGTTATTTAAAATGGTAGAATGGATATTTCTATAAAAAATAATGGCATTCTATTAATAGTTCAAAAATAATTAAGTCATTTTGAGGGTGATGTCACACACCATATCGGTAATATTTTTGTCCAGTATCGTTAATAAATACTTTTGTTTCTGTTAGATATTTTTATTTTACCTTTGACTAATTACTTAAAATACCCCTAGACAAAATGTTATTACACTATAGGATGAGGGTATCTAAGTATCCAAAAATGTTAAAGACTTTAAGAGTATACATTACCAAGTGGTGTAGCCTCTATATATATATATATATATATATATATATATATATAAACAAGCTGGGATTAGCCCACTAGCTCATATGAACATATGAGCCCAACGATCCAGATTGAATATGGGTCAATCTGATGATCACGAATGTCCGGTAGTGCTTGAAATTTTTTTTTTTCTACAAATCTAAATTACTTGAAATTTTAGGTATGTGTTCTTCTCATCAAGGCACGCTTAATAAAAAAATAAAAAATTATTTGTGAAAAACAGAATGACCAAAATACCATCGGAAACTTTTCGGGAGTATTTTGGTAAATTTATTTCATGTAAAATATTTTCAAAGATTCACCTATTCTTTATGAACATACATCTAAAATTTCAAGTGATTTGGATTTGTAGAAAAATAAATAAAATTCAAACACTACCGGGCATCCGTGATCGTCAAATCGGCCCAAATTCAATCTGGACCGTTGGGCTCGTATATTCATATGAGCTTGCAGGCTAATCCCAACTTTTATATATATATATATATATATATATATGGGGGGGGTTTTTGGGGGAACCGAACCAAGACCTATACCGTCTTAGAATCGGTTTGTTCCCTACCTATTCTTATCCGGTTTGGTGATTCCAATCGAAAATTGATGGGTTTTAGAAAGCTGCCCTGTCTCCCTCTCTCTCTCTTTGCGTGTTTGTATGTAGGAATAGTAGCAAGCTCACATGTTAAAGGATGAACCCATGTCACAAGGGTGAACACGTTACAAGAATTTTTAGAGTAGTTATATTTCTCTTTTTATTTGTCTATCTCCCTTTCCTTTCTTTTCTTCGGCTTCTGCATATAAAATATTTTAAAGCTAAGAATCAGATGGCATACAAATATTTCTTTTCACATTTTTGTGAGATATTTTAGGTCAAAATAAATTTTGCGATACATGTTAGGTTCGATATTACAAGAATTCTTTGAGGTTAGAGAGATATTTTAGGAATTTTGTCAAAATAAGACAGAGAGTAAGAAAGAGAAAAAAAACTACCTAATTCAGTTATTGTACGTTTAAACTCATCATCCATCATTTAGGGGCTTCTCTTTTATTTTTTTTAATATATATATATATATATATATATATATATATATATAAATAGCTACAGTGTCAGCCAATGGCCCAGATTGAATCTGGGCCGATCTGACGGACACGACATCATTAAAGACATCATTCATTATTTTCTGAAATTCTGATCGAGCATTTTTTAGGCCAAATGGCATTACGTTCCATTCATATTGTCCAAAAGGTACATTAAATATTGTTTTGTATTTATCTTATTCTTGAATTTGTATTTGCCAATATCCTGACTTCATGTCAAATTTGGAAAAGATACAAGCATTGGCTACTCTATCTAGTAAATCCTTTTTATTGGGAATAGGATATCTAATCCATTGTAGTACTTTATTGAGGGGTTTATAATTAATGACTAATCGAGGAACTCCTCGTTCTTTTTCAGCATTTTTATCGACATAGAAAGCTGCACAATTCCATGGTGATGCGCTTGGTCTTATTAGCTTTGACGTTATTGATTTCTTTTAATTTTGGTTTATGAATAAAATCAAAGTGTATTGGTATATTTTGATACTTCGAAGATATTCCTGTTTGATCGATTGATAAGGGGTATAGTAGTGTCAGAAATGGGACTCCAAGTATAACTGCTTGGCTAAGTCCTTTGACCATCTTATATAAATTTGTACAGGTACATGTAGTAAGCAAACTGTAAAATTACAAGTAACGGACTGTATATGGACAGTATACAAACAAGTAACAGACTGTATTCAAACTGATACAAACTAAACTATCTGTGAACAAATTACAATAGGAACTATCTGAAAAATAACACACTTACTGTTTACATATGCAATAACTGTAAAATAGTTTCCAGTGTTGAGGGCAATAGGAAGGAAGAGAGTGAAGATTGCAATCACACATGCTAGGTATAAAGAAAAGGAGGAAAGATAGAACCTGGAAATCAAAGTGACCTGGTATTCATGAGCTATGAGGTCAGGATAGCTGTTGTATAACAGAGTATCTTCGAGAGAGAGAGAGAGAGAGAGTAAAGAATAGAAGATGAGAGAGGAAGAGGGCTCCTGAGACTTGAGAAGAGAAGGGAGCTTATTGTGCGATCTGCTATTGTGAAAGCCGAAGATGGCTTATATAGGCGAAGTGAGGAAGCGTAAGGACGAAGCAAAGGAAAAGGGAGATGACCTTGATGGGACAAAAAGATGAGAGACAAGATATAAAGTAAAAGGATAAGACAAAAGAGAAAAAACAAAAACAAAAAGCAAAAGCAAATAGTATTTTTTGTCGAGAATAGGACAAAATGGCATCTTGCAATAATATCTTTTTTGTCTTCTTGTATCGGTAGACTTTGTCGTTTTTCTTGAGTGGCTTAGTCTTCTTTGTCTCATATGTCGGTGTGCACAGTGATGGCATTCTGGAATAGTACTTGTTTGTCGTTTATGTCGGTGAAGAGCATTTTAGCATAGTCTTAATTTGTCGTATGTCGGTGGAGAGTATAGTGACAGTATTGAATCATGGTCGTTGATTGAATTCATCTGGATCATCTTCTTCTTCAGGGTCTGTTTCTTCCAGAGGAAAATATCTATTGTTGTGTGCTGTTGAGGATTGTACGGTTTCATCGGATGAGACCGGTTTTCTTCTTGCTTCTGCAAAAATTTCCTTCATCTGTTGTTCCAAGGTTTCTTTGGAAGCATTCGGGTTTGATTAGAGCATATTTCGTAAATATGTGGGGAAGTCAAAGGAAGTATTGGCTGTATTATGTTCACTTGGACTTGGGTTATATATGGTTTTTGTGGAGGTATTATTTCGGGAACTATGGTTGTGGGATCCATATTAAAGATGTCCCACCATTTAACTGAGATAGTATTGCCCAGTTGTGGAATATAGGTATGGTCGGCTGTATTATTGACAGAGATTGAGTATTCCCATTTCATGATCCATGGGAGTTGATAGAGTGCAACAAAGTAAAAGTGATTGTCTGTATTTTTATCACTATTATTGAATATCATCAAGATTCAGATACCGATGAACTCGAATTCAATCATCTTATTTCAACATATAGTCCTGATCCACCGGAAGATATACCAGAAACCTCAAAAGCTAAACCACTTCTGATAACAATTCCTTCGGTAAATCTAATAGATAAAATTATGATTCAAAAATGGTTTGTTCAAGTCACTATAATAGTATCAGAAGATTATCGCTTTCAAACATCAGCTTTAATAGACTCAGGTGCTGACCTTAATTGCATCAATGAAGGATTAGTACCGTCAAAATATTTTGACAAAACAACTCAGATCATAAATACTACAGATGGCAGTAGACTCTTTATCAATTATAAATTATCCAATGCTTCTGTGTGTAATAATCACCAATGTATCAATACACCATTTATCATGGTCAAAGGACTTAGCCAAGCAGTTAAACTTGGAGTCCCAGTGCTTACACTACTATACCTCTTATCAATCTTCCTGCTTCTGCAAAAATTTCCTTCATCTGTTGTTCCAAGGTTTCTTTGGAAGCATTCGTGTTTGATTGGAGCATATTTCGTAAATATGTGGGGAAGTCAAAGGAAGTATTGGCTATATTATGTTCACTTGGACTTGGGTTATATATGGGTTTTTGTGGAGGTATTCTTTTGGGAACTATGGTTGTGAGATCCATATTAAAGATGTCCCACCATTTAACTGAGATAGTTTTGCCCAGTCGTGGAATATAGGTATGGTCGACTGTATTATTGACAGAGATTGAGTACTCCCATTTCATGATCCACGGGAGTTGGTAGAGTGTAACAAAGAATAAGTGATTGCCTGTATTATTATCACTATTATTGAATATCACGAATTGTTCCTGCACTTTTTGGAAAGCAGAAGGTAAAATTGCAGTAGTTGATCCCCAAACTATAAATCAATTTTTAAATCAGTTGGGGAATCTTTCGAAAATGGGTAAACGAAACTGAATATACCAACTATGAGTATTGTTTGGATTTTTGTAATAAAACATTTTATGCCATGCTTCTATGTATTCGGCATACTTGTAGTATTTGTACGAAAAATCAGGATTGTGTAGTTTTTTCTCCTTGAGCAGGATTGTAACCCCACTCATCATAAGAAAGTAATTTTTTAATCTGGATTTTTTAATATGCAATTACTTTAGTATTTTGATGGTAATAATGAACAATAGAGATGGATCCTGTTTCCATGAGGATTGCTTCATAGTACTCTCGAGTTTTGACTCCATTGGTTGGATTCAAATGATTTATCAGGTATAGTGGAGCAAGTTTGATAGGGTCCATATTCGTATGGTGATCATCAATGGTAATATCCATAAGATATGCACTTTCAATATATGCAGATCGAGAAAGATTAGGTCCTTGGTTTGGCTTTGATTGAGTTGGAGTATAAGCGGGAGTGGATGTATTAGCCTCTGAGTAAGTGATTTGGTGAATAGGAGAAATGAAAGGTGAACGGGTTGCCAAAGGCGCGTTCTCACCTTCGAATGGTATTATAGTTAAAGGGCATTTCTCATTGCGAGAAAAATTGCTACGAGAGCCCATGAGAGTAGGTGGATTGGACAGAGTATTATTTTTATAAGCTGCAAAGAGTTGTAGTGCAAGTGATAGTGGTGAATCGTCGTTGGCGTCAGTGTTGCCCCCTGCAAAAATTCACGGGTGAGAAAATCAGGAAGAGAATTCGAAGACCCGGGAAGGTGTTCAATAGTAAAATCAAAAGCGGATAGGATAGCCTGCCAGCGGGCAAATATTTGTTTGGCAACAAGATTTTGAACATCTTTTTGCAGAATATCATTAGCGGCTTTGCAATCAGTTCGAATAAGAAATTGTTGATTGAGAATATCACTTTGAAATTTCATAACACAATGGACTATGGCAAGTAATTCTTTTTTTACCATAGAATAGTTTTGTTGGGTTGGATTCCAAGCTTTAGAGGTGTACCTGAATAGTTGTTCATGACCATCAATGCGTTGTTTGAGAATACCTCCCAATTCGGATGCGTCACATTCAATTAGTTTGAAAGCAGTAGGATGGGGAAGAGAAAGACAAACTAGGGTTTTCACTTTGTGTTTGATTAGTTGAACTGCTTTAGTATGAATATCCGTCCAAGGTGAATGATTCTTTTTTAATCTATTATGTAAAGGCTTAGCGTCTATAACAAGATTAGGATAAAAATTACTAACATAATTTAAACATCCTAAGAACCTTTGAAGTTCTTTCTTTTCTAGTATTTGATCAGGAAATTTATCAGCAAATTGTATGGATCGATCTATAGGAATAATAGTGCCATGATGAATATTGTGTCCTAAGAACCTAATATAGGTTTTGAATAAAGTAATTTTTATTGCGGATACATCGAATCCAGCATTCTGGACTGCATGAATAAAAGTATTAATATGTTTAATGTGTTCATCTATAGATTCAGAAAAGATTAAGACATCACCAATATAAACTATCATAAATTGATAATAAGCATTAAAGACATCATTCATTATTTTCTGAATTCTGATGGAGCGTTTTTTAAGCCAAATGGCATTACGTTCCATTCATATTGTCCAAAAGGTATATTAAATGCTGTTTTGTATTTATCATGTTCTTGATCTTGTATTTACCAATATCTTGACTTCATGTCAAATTTGGAAAAGATACAAGCATTGGCTACACTATCTAGTAAATCTTTTTTATTGGAAATAGGATATCTAATCCATAGTAGTACTTTATTGAGGGATTTATAATTAATGACTAATCGAGGAACTCCTCGTTCTTTTTCAGCATTTTTATTGACATAGAAAGCTGCACAACTCCATGGTGATGTGCTTGGTCTTATTAGCTTTTTTGTTTGGAGGTCAGTAATTTCTTTTCTACATATATCTAATAAAGTAGTATTCATTTGTATTGGTCTAGCTTTCGTAGGTATCAAATCCAGGTTCATATGGTAGACTAATACTATGTTTTTTCCTATCCGAAAAAACATTGGGATGCTCACTACTGATAGAGGTTTCTATTTGTTGTTGAATCGATTGAATCTTTTATTGGTACAAAGGATTTCGTATTTGTTCTTCTAAATATTTATATTTAATTTCTTGTTTTAAAGTACAAAGAAATTTTTCTTTATTGTGTAATTGACTTTTGACATTATTGATTTCTTTCAATTTTGGTTTATGAATAAAATCAAAATGTATTGGTACATTTTGATAATTCGAAGATATTCCTGTTTGATCGATTGATAAAGGGTATAGTAGTGTAAGAAATGGGACTCCAAGTATAACTGCTTGGCTAAGTCCTCGGACCATGATAAATGGTGTATTGATACATTGATGATTATTACACACAGAAGCATTGGATAATTTATAATTGATAAAGAGTCTACTGCCATCTGCAGTATTTACGATTTGAGTTGTTTTGTAAAAATATTTTGACGGTACTAATCCTTCATTAATGCAATTAAGGTCAGCACTTGAGTCTATTAAAGCTGATGTTTGAAAGCGATAATCTTCTGCTACTATTATAGTGACTTGAACAAACTATTTTTTAATCATAATTTTATCTGTTAGATTTACCGAAGGAATTGTTATCAAAAGTGGTTTAGCTTCTGAGGTTTCTGGTATATCTTTCGGTGGATCAGGACTATATGTTGAAATAAGATGATTGAATTCGAGTTCATCATTATCTGAATCTTGATGAGATAAATTTTGTTATTCTAGAGTTTTAATTCTATTTTTTAGTTGGTGAACCTCTTTTTTAACTTCTTTAATCTTATGTTTTAATTCTGAAATAGAAGGTTCTTTTTGGTTTGTAATATGTTGTTCACTCACTCTTTTCATAATAGAGGCAAAATTGTATTCATCAGGTGTTTTACTAATAAGTGGTGCTTTTGCTTTTGTTTTAGTTAAATTAATAAATTTGGTGATTACAGATCTTTTTTCTTCTGGATCTGTTAGTTTCTCAATAAGATCTAAGATCAGATTATCTTCTTGGGTAAGCATATGAAGATTATGCGTAGGCATAGGGCAAGTACAATTAAATTCTTTCATTGGATGAGATGATTCTTTATCTGTAGAAGAATCTGAAGAATCAGATGATTCTGTCCATAAAAGGTCATCATCTTGAATATGTTCTATATGTGATTCAGTAGAATCTGAAGATATAGAATCATAATTGATTATATTATATAATTTTTTGATTTGATTGGTCCATCTAAGTGTAATAATTCTATTTTCTTTTTTAATTTGCATTGGTGTTTGTAATGACCAACTTTTCCACATTTATAACATACTGGAAGTTTTCTTTTATTTTTACTATTTGGAGAGAATTTGTTTATAATTTTTTGTTTAGACTTTTTATATTGTTTATGTACTTTATTGGATTTATATTTGTCTTTTTTGTATTTTTTCTTTTTCTTATATAATATTTCAGGTTTATTTTTTCTATCTAAATGGTATCCAAATTGTTCACAGAAATCACCAAGTTCTTTACGCTTGGTAATTTGCTGCTTATCTAACTGTCTTTTGAGTTTAAGATCAGTACGTAAAGCTAATCCTTCAGTACATATTTTTGCTGATAGTTCTCCAAGTGTATAGGCCGAGCATACTATAACTCCATTATGTTTCTTTCTAAGTCTTTCTTTAATTTTTCTGCAAATAAATATGGTAAACCAGCAATAAATTTTTCTTTCCAATGGTCTAATTGACAATCTTCTCGTATTAGTAATATTGAGAAAAAGACATCCTTGTACCATTTATAATGGGATATTGTAGGACAACGAAGATTGGATAGCAGATCCTCTGATCTTGCTGCCAATAGGGCCATACTTCCTACAAAATGTAATGTAATTGTATATATCAAGCTATTTCTTATTCAGGAAGATCAATAGTCAGATGGACAATAGATGGTTTATCTGAATTAAAAATATTAGATGTCATGAGACATATGACAATGTTTGCTTCAGCAAACAAAATGGCAGGCAATCCAGACCAAGAGGTTGCCAAAGCAATAGTAAGTGGATTTACTGGCTGGTTAAGAGGCTGGTGGGATTTCTATGTAGATGATGAAACCAAAAATAGAATCCTTACCAATACAAGACAATGGACCGCCAGAAATGAACAAAATCAAGAAACATTGGATTAATCCAAATAGCCATTAAACTTTTAACCCGTTTAGGGTTAATCACTTCAGTGCTTGTATGCCTAAGAGATACAAGACACAATAAGTTCTCAGATTCACTTCTAGGCATGGTAAAATCCAGCTTCTGTAGGGGACCCATATATTTTAATTGCTTTCCAAATTTTTCTGTTTCTTTAACAGATCCAAATATATTAGATATATTAACTATAAATTTAAAAACTCATGGATTTAATATGATACATGGTTCTCAGAATTTAGCAATAGTAAACATAATTTATTATAAGGTAATGAATACTCTCTGTCCTAATATTATGCAAGCTGATAAAAAGAATCAAACTATATTATTTCAAACAAATATAGAAAAATCAAATACAATTATTCCAAAAACCATTACTTGGTCTGATATTATTCTACCTCAATCATGGGCATTACAAAATGTAAACCAACCCAGAGAAGTACCAGTGAATAATATTCCAAACCAAATAATAGAACATCAGGATGGAAATATTGAAATAAAATTTCAACAGCCTCTAGTACATGATGATATAGATATTAATAGGAAAAGAAATAAAAAACCATTAATACCTGCTAGAAAATCTTGTCATACTACTCCCGATGTTATTATACTTCCTTCTCCTTCAATGCCTACAACATCTTCAGACTTCCAATTACAAGGAGTCAAAAGAACAGCTGATCAAGTAGTCATTCCTACATATACATCTGAACCTGACATAGCTGAATTTCAAATACTTACATTACAAATAGAAGATGATATAGAAGAAGATATAAATAATAATAATGCATATGATGCATATATAGAAACATATTTAGCTGCTAAATTAGAACGAAAAAAGAGAAAAATTGATATTCATTATCTCAAAAAAGATTATCTTTCTCCAAAAAATCAAGGTATTAGATAATGGTATCTTCAAACCTTCCAACCTAGGTTAATAGAATCATTTCATCAAAAATATAATAAATTTTTTAAAAAAGAAAGAGAAACAAAAGGATTTTTTATATGGTTACAAGAAATATGTACTCAATATAAAATAAACATTCCTCCATTTAATACTCTTCAAACCATAGAAGAAAAAACATATATTAGTACGGATGGTACTACTACTGTTAGTACACACCCTCCTGAAAATAGTATAATACTCAAAGGTGCCATAACCCCATTAAGCAAAGAACCGCCACAATCTCTATATGATAGTATTGCAACACCATATAAAGTCCTACCTAAAGAAATAGGTAAAAAACAAGAACTAATACCCCATATCGTGGAACAAAACAATTATACTAACTTATATATGCAATCTTTAGGAAAACAAGCAGAACGAATAGAACGACTAGTTACTCCTCAAACTAAGGGAATAACTCCTAAAGCAGTTTTGTTTAAACCACCTCCAGAACTCAATAAAAATAAATTCTATATCGGCGAAAATAATAAAACATTAATGGATCAGTTAATATCCAAATTAGCCCAATTAGATATTAAAGAAATCCCTTCTCCTAAACTCAGTATTCCTACACCAATACCCAATATACCTGTTCCTTTACCAGAATCTTCAAATAAGGGAAAAACAAAAATACCAGAGCATGAAACAATGATGCTCCAAGAAGAGGAACCAGTTATAGAAGACACCATCCAAAACCAAGAATCTGCTTTTATGGATACTACACATATTGATATACACAGAATTGCCTATGGTAAAATAAGGAAACCAATCACAGCTTTACCATATTATAAGAGACCTACACATGTTGATGTACAGCTTGAAGAAGAAGCTATACAACAAGCTGTTCCCTATTCAGGAAGATCAATAGTCAATTGGACAATAGACGGTTTATCTGAATTAAAAAAATTAGATGTCGTGAGACATATGACAATGTTTGCTTCAGCAAACAAAATGGCAGGCAATCCAGACCAAGAGGTTGCCAAAGCAATAGTAAATGGATTTACTGGCTGGTTAAGAGGCTGGTGGGATTTCTGTGTAGATGATGAAACCAAAAATAGAATCCTTACCAATACAAGACAATGGACCGCCAGAAATGAACAAAATCAAGAAATAATTTATACTGAAAGTGATGCAGTAAACACCTTAATATATACAATTACATTACATTTTGAAGGAAGTACGGCCCTATTGGCAGCAAGATCAGAGGATCTGCTATCCAATCTTCGTTGTCCTACATTATCCCATTATAAATGGTACAAGGATGTCTTTTTCTCAATATTACTAATACGAGAAGATTGTCAATTAGACCATTGAAAAGAAAAATTTATTGCTGGTTTACCATATTTATTTGCATAAAAAATCAAAGAAAGACTTAGAAAGAAACATAATGGAGTTATAGTATACTCGGCCTATACACTTGGAAAACTATCAGCAGAAATATGTGCTGAAGGATTGGCTTTATGTACTGATCTTAAACTCAAAAGACAGTTAGATAAACAGCAAATTACCAAGCGTAAAGTACTTGGTGATTTCTGTGAACAATTTGGATACCATTTAGATAGAAAAAATAAACCTGAAAAGTTATATAAGAAAAAAAAAAATACAAAAAAGACAAATATAAATCCAATAAAGTACATAAACAATATAAAAATTCTAAACAAAAATTTATAAACAAATTCTCTCCAAATAGTAAAAATAAAAGAAAACTTCCAGTATGTTATAAATGTGGAAAAGTTGGTCATTACAAACACCAATGCAAATTAAAAAAGAAAATAGAATCATTACACTTATATGGACCAATCAAATTAAAATTATATAATATAATCAATTATGATTCTATATCTTCAGATTCTACTGAATCACATATAGAACATATTCAAGATGGCGACCTTTTATGGACAGAGTCATCTGATTCTTCAGATTCTTCTAAGGATACAAAATCATCTCATCCAATGAAAGAATCTAATTGTACTTGCCCTATACCTACGCATAATCTTCATATGCTTACTCAAGAAGATAATCTGATCTTAGATCTTATTGAAAAACTAACAAATCTAGAAGAAAAAAGATCTGTAATCACCAAATTTCTTAATTTAACTAAAACAAAAGGAAAAACACCTCCTATTAGTAAAACACCTGATGAATACAATTTTGCCTCTATTATGAAAAGAGTGAGTGAACAACATATTACAAACCAAAAAGAACCTTCTATTTCAGAATTAAAACATGAGATTAAAGAAGTTAAAAAAGAGGTTCACCAATAAAAAAATAGAATTAAAACTCTAGAATTACAAAATTTATCTCATCAAGATTCAGATACCGATGAACTCGAATTCAATCATCTTATTTCAACATATAGTCCTGATCCACCGGAAGATATACCAGAAACCTCAGAAGCTAAACCACTTCTGATAACAATTCCTTCGGTAAATCTAATAGATAAAATTATGATTCAAAAATGGTTTGTTCAAGTCACTATAATAGTAGCAGAAGATTATCGCGTTCAAACATCAGCTTTAATAGACTCAGGTGCTGACCTTAATTGTATCAATGAAGGATTAGTATCGTCAAAATATTTTGACAAAACAACTCAGATCCTAAATACTGCAGATAGCAGTAGACTCTTTATCAATTATAAATTATCCAATGCTTCTGTGTATAATAATCATCAATGTATCAATACACCATTTATCATGGTCAAAGGACTTAGCCAAGCAGTTATACTTGGAGTCCCATTTCTTACACTAATATACCCCTTATCAATCGATCAAAAAGGAATATCTTCGAATTATCAAAATGTACCAATACACTTTGATTTTATTCATAAACCAAAATTAAAAGAAATCAATAACGTCAAAAGTCAATTACACAATAAAGAAAAATTTCTTTGTACTTTAAAACAAGAAATTAAATATAAATATATAAAAGAACAAATACAAAATCCTTTGATCCAACAAAAGATTCAATCGATTCAACAACAAATAGAAACCTCTATCTGTAGTGAGCATCCCAATGCTTTTTGGGATAGGAAAAAACATATTATTAGTCTACCATATGAACCTGGATTTGATACCTACGAAAGCTAGACCAATACAAATGAATACTACTTTATTAGATATATGTAGAAAAGAAATTACTGACCTCCAAACAAAAAAGCTAATAAGACCAAGCGCATCACCATGGAGTTGTGCAGCTTTCTATGTCAATAAAAATGCTGAAAAAAAACGAGGAGTTCCTCGATTAGTCATTAATTATAAACCCCTCAATAAAGTACTATAATGGATTAGATATCCTATTCCCAATAAAAAAGGATTTACTAGATAGAGTAGCCAATGCTTGTATCTTTTCTACATTAGACATGAAGTCAGGACATTGGCAAATACAAATTCAAGAACAAGATAAATACAAAACAATATTTAATGTACCTTTTGGACAATATGAATGGAACGTAATGCCATTTGGCCTAAAAAATGCTCCATCAGAATTTCAGAAAAGAATTAATGATGTCTTTAATGCTTATTATCATTATCTTTTCTGAATATATAGATGAACACAATAAACATATTAATACTTTTATTCATGCAGTCCTGAATGCTGGATTAGTTGTATCTGCAAGAAAATTTACTTTATTCAAAACCAATATTAGGTTCTTAGGGCACAATATTCATCATGGCACTATTATTCCTATAGATCGATCCATACAATTTGCTGATAAATTTCCTTATCAAATACTAGATAAGAAAGAACTTCAAAGGTTCTTAGGATGTTTAAATTATGTTGGTAATTTTTATCCTAATCTTGTTATAGACGCTAGGCCTTTACATAATAAATTACAAAATAATCCTTCACCTTGGACGGATATTCATACTAAAGCAGTTCAACTAATCAAACACAAAGTGAAAACCCTAGTTTGTCTTTCTCTTCCCCATCCTACTGCTTTCAAAATAATTGAATGTGACGCATCCGAATTGGGATAGGGAGGTATTCTCAAACAACGCATTGATGGTCATGAACAACTACTCAGGTATACCTCTAAGGCTTGGAATCCAATCCAACAAAACCATTCTATGGTCAAAAAAGAATTACTTGTCATAATCCATTGTGTTACGAAATTTCAAAGTGATATTCTCAATCAACAATTTCTTATTCGAACTGATTGCAAAGCCGCTAAAGATATTCTGGAAAAAGATGTTCAAAATCTTGTTGCCAAACAAATATTTGCCCGCTGGCAGGCTATCCTGTCCGCTTTGATTTTACTATTGAACACCTTCCCGGGTCTTCCAATTCTCTTCTTGATTTTCTCACCCGTGAATTTTTGAAGGGGGAGCAACACTGACGCCAACGACGATTCACCACTATCACTTGCACTATAGCTCTATGCAGCTAATTAAAATAATACTTTATCCAATCCACCTACTCTCATGGGCTCTCATAGCAATTCTTCTCGCAATGAGAAATGCCATCTAACTATAATACCATTCGAAGGTGAGAACCCACCTTTGGCAACCCTTTCACCTTCCATTTCTTCTATTCACCAAATCACTTACCCAGAGGCTAATACATCCACTCCCGCTTATACTCCAGCTCAATCAAAGCCAAACCAAAGACCTAATCTTCCTCGATCTGCATATATTGAAAGTGCATATCGTATGGATATTACCATTCATGATCACCATACGAATACGGACTCTATCAAACTTGCTCCACTATACCTGATAAATCATCCAACCAATGGAGTCAAAACTCGAGAGTACTATGAAGCAATCCTCATGGAAACAGGATCCATCTCTGTTGTCCATTTTTACCAACAAAATACTAAAGTAATTGCATATTCAAAATTCCAGCAAATTACTTTCTTATGATGAGTGGGGTTGCAATCCTGCTCAAGGAAAAAAACTACACAATCCTGATTTTTCGTACAAATACTACAAGTATGCCGAATACATAGAAGCATCGCATAAAATGTTTTATTACCAAAATCCAAACAATACTCATAGTTGGTATATTCAGTTTCGTTTACCCATTTTCGAAAGATTCCCCAATCACTTATACTTTGTTACACTCTACCAACTCCCATGGATCATGAAATGGGAATACTCAATCTCTGTTAATAATACAGCCGACCATACTTATATTCCACGAAGGGGCAAAACTATCTCAGTTAAATGGTGGGACATCTTTAATATGGATCCCACAACTATAGTTCCCAAAAGAATACCTCCACCAAAACCCATATATAACCCAAGTCCAAGTGAACATAATACAGTCAATACTTCCTTTGACTTCCCCACATATTTACAAAATATGCTCCAATCAATCCCGAATGCTTCTAAAGAAACCTTTGAACAACAGATGAAGGAAATTTTTTCAGTTGGGGAATCTTTCGAAAATGGGTAAACGAAACTGAATATACCAACTATGAGTATTGTTTGGATTTTGGTATTAAAACATTTTATGCCATGCTTCTATGTATTCGGCATACTTGTAGTATTTGTACGAAAAATCAGGATTGTGTAGTTTTTTCTCCTTGAGCAGGATTGCAACCCCACTCATCATAAGAAAGTAATTTTTTAATCTGGATTTTTGAATATGCAATTACTTTAGTATTTTGTTGGTAATAATGGACAACAGAGATGGATCCCGTTTCCATGACGATTGCTTCATAGTACTCTCGAGTTTTGACTCCATTGGTTGGATTCAAATGATTTATCAAGTATAGTGGAGCAAGTTTGATAAGGTCTATATTCGTATGGTGATCATCAATGGTAATATCCATAAGATATGCTCTTTCAATATATGCAGATCGAGAAAGATTAGGTCTTTGGTTTGGCTTTGATTGAGCTGGAGTATAAGCGGGAGTGGATGTATTAGCCTCTGGGTAAGTGATTTGGTGAATAGGAGAAATGGAAGGTGAAAGGGTTGCCAAAAGCGGGTTCTCACCTTCGAATGGTATTATAGTCAGAGGGCGTTTCTCGTTACGAGAAGAATTGCTATGAAAGCCCATGAGAGTAGGTGGATTGGACAGAGTATTATTTTTATAAGCTGCAAAGAGTTGTAGTGCAAGTGATAATGGTGAATCGTCGTTGGCATCAGTGTTACCCCCCTTCAAAGATTCGCGGGTGAGAAAATCAAAAAGAGAATTCGAAGACCCAGGAAGTTGTTCAATAGTAAAATCAAAAGCAAACAGGATAGCCTGCCAGCGGGCAAATATTTGTTTGGCAACAAGATTTTGAACATCTTTTTGCAGAATATCTTTAACAGCTTTGCAATCAGTTCGAATAAGAAATTGTTGATTAAGCATATCACTTTGAAATTTTGTAACACAATGGACTATGGCAAGTAATTCTTTTTTTACCATAGAATAGTTTTTTTGGGTTGGATTCCAAGCTTTAGAGGTATACCTGAGTAGTTGTTCATGACCATCAATCCGTTGTTTGAGAATACCTCCCTATCCCAATTCGGATGCGTCACATTCAATTATTTTGAAAGCAGTAGGATGGGGAAGAGAAAGACAAACTAGGGTTTTCACTTTGTGTTTGATTAGTTGAACTGCTTTAGTATGAATATCCGTCCAAGGTGAAGGATTCTTTTGTAATCTATTATGTAAAGGCTTAGTGTCTATAGCAAGATTAGGATAAAAATTACTAACATAATTTAAACATCCTAAGAACCTTTGAAGTTCTTTCTTATCTAGTATTTGATCAGGAAATTTATCAGCAAATTGTATGGATCGATCTATGGAAATAATAGTGCCATGATGAATATTGTGTCCTAAGAACCTAATATTGGTTTTGAATAAAGTAATTTTTCTTGCTGATACAACTAATTCAGCATTCTGGACTGCATGAATAAAAGTATTAATATGTTTATTGTGTTCTTCTATATAGTCAGAAAAGATATTGATAATAAGCATTAAAGACATCATTCATTATTTTCTGAAATTCTGAGGGAGCATTTTTTAGGCCAAATGGCATTACGTTCCATTCATATTGTCCAAAAGGTACATTAAATGCTGTTTTGTATTTATCTTGTTCTTGAATTTGTATTTGCCAATATCCTGACTTCATGTCTAATTTGGAAAATATACAAGAATTGGCTACTCTATCTAGTAAATCCTTTTTATTGGGAATAGGATATCTAATCCATTGTAGTACTCTATCGACTCCCATGGATTATGAAATGGGAATACTCAATCTCTGTCAATAATACAGCCGACCATACCTGTATTCCACAACTAGGCAAAACTATCTCAGTTAAATGGTGGGACATCTTTAATATGGATCCCACAACTATAGTTCCTAAGAGAATACCTCCATAAAAACCATATATAACCTAAGTCCAAGTGAACATAATACAGTCAATACTTCCTTTGACTTCCCCACATATTTACGAAATATGCTCCAATCAAACCCGAATGCTTCCAAAGAAACCTTGGAACAACAGATGAATGAAATTTTTGCAGAAGCAGGAAGAAAATCGGTCTCATCCGATGAAACCGTACAATCCTCACCAGCGCACAACAATAGATATTTTCCACTGGAAGAAACAGACCCTAAAGAAGAAGATGATCCAGATGAATTCAGTCAACGACCATGATTCAATACTGTCACTATACTCTCCACCGACATACGACAAAATAAGACTATGCAAAAATGCTCTTCACCGACATAAACGACAAACAAGTACTATTTCAGGATACCATCACTGTGCACACCGACATATGAAACAAAGAAGACTAAGCCACTCAAGAAAAACGACAAAGTCTACCGACAAAAAAGATACTATTGCAAGATGCCATTTTGTCCTATTCTCGACAAAAAATACTATTTGCTTTTGCTTTTTGTTTTTTTTGTTCTCTTTTGTCTTGTCCTTTTACTTTACATCTTGTCTCTCCTCTTTTTGTCCCATCAAGGTCATCTCCCTTTTTCTTTGCTTCGTCCTTACGCTTCCTCACTTCGCCTATATAAGCCACCTTCAGCTTTCACAATAGCAGATCGCACAATAAGCTCCCTTCTCTTCTCAAGTCTCAAGAGCCCTCTTCCTCTCTCATCTTCCATTCTTTACTCTCTCTCTCTCTCTCTCTCTCTCTCTCTTTCTCTCCGAAGATACTCTGCTATACAACAGCTATCCTGACCTTATAGCTCATGAATACCAAGTCACTTTGATTTCCAAGTTCTATCTTTCCTCCTTTTCTTTATACCTAGCATGTGTGATTGCAATCTTCACTCTCTTCCTTCCTATTGCCCTCAACACTGGAAACTATTTTTCAGTTATTGCATATGTAAACAGTAAGTGTGTTATTTTATAGATAGTTCCTATTGTAATTTGTTCACAGATAGTTTAGTTTGTATCAGTTTGAATACAGTCTATTACTTGTTTGTATACAATCCATATACAGTCCGTTACTTGTAATTTTACAGTTTGCTTACTACATGTACTTGTACAAATTTCTATAAGATGGTCAAAGGACTTAACCAAGCAGTTATACTTGGAGTCCCATTTCTTACACTACTATACCCCTTATCAATCGATCAAACAGGAATATCTTCGAAGTATCAAAATGTATCAATACACTTTGATTTTATTCATAAACCAAAATTAAAAGAAATCAATAACGTCAAAGCTAATAAGACCAAGCACATCACCATGGAGTTGTGCAGCTTTCTATATCATTAAAAAAGCTGAAAAAGAACGAGGAGTTCCTCGATTAGTCATTAATTATAAACCCCTCAATAAAGTACTACAATGGATTAGATATCCTATTCCCAATAAAAAAGGATTTACTAGATAGAGTAGTCAATGCTTGTATCTTTTCCAAATTTGACATGAAGTCAGGATATTGGCAAATACAAATTCAAGAACAAGATAAATACAAAACAACATTTAATGTACCTTTTGGACAATATGAATGGAACGTAATGTCATTTGGCCTAAAAAATGCTCCATTAGAATTTCAGAAAATAATGAATGATGTCTTTAATGCTTATTATCAATTTATGATAGTTTATATTGATGATGTCTTAATATTTTCTGAATCTATAGATGAACACATTAAACATATTAATACTTTTATTCATGCTGTCCAGAATGCTGGATTAGTTGTATCAGCCAGAAAAATTACTTTATTCAAAGCCAATATTAGGTTCTTAGGACACAATATTCATCATGGCACTATTATTCCTATAGATCGATCCATACAATTTGCTGATAAATTTCCTGATCAAATACTAGACAAGAAAGAACTTCAAAGGTTCTTAGGATGTTTAAATTATGTTAGTAATTTTTATGTTAATCTTGCTATAGACGCTAAGCCTTTACATAATAGATTTAAAAAAAATCCTTCACCTTGGACGGATATTCATACTAAAGTAGTTCAACTAATCAAACACAAAGTGAAAACCCTAGTTTGTCTTTTTCTTCCCCATCCTACTACTTTCAATATATATATATATATATATATATATATATATATATATATATATATATATATATATATATGAGCAATTGCAACCGTTGTATAGTAATATGATGCAACAACCTTAAAAAACCATCTTATGTCTATTTGTTTGATCCAATTTTTGATATATACACTCTTTTCATTCTAACGATCAATCACAAGAAAGAAAAAATTGAAAACACTATCTAGAAAGTTTTTTTTTAGCCCAATTAACATAGGCCATTCATTTTGGTGAGATGCTTAGATTTAGGTTTTTGAAGGATTTTTTCATTTTCAGTTTTTTTGGATGGCTTATTATCATTAGATAAACAATGTTAAAAAAAAAAAAATTTATTTTAAGTTTATAAAGGCTAAGAACTTAAAATTCACAAAATGAATAGCCTAAATCGTTTTTGGAAGAGACTCATTGTTACCATATCTAGGGTTCAAATTGAACTTTTTTATTGGGGGGATTGATTATTGAGATGAAGAGTTTGTGTGTGTAAAATTTGGGGTCCTACAAGTACCACAAACATGGTTTTCTAGAAGTGTCATTTCACTATACTATGATACAACCGTTCCATTGGATCATTGCTCTCTCTCTCTCTCTCTCTCTCTCTCTCTCTCTCTCTCTCGATCTCTCGATATATATATATATATATATATATATATATATATATATATATATATATATATATATATATATATATATATATATATATATAGAAGATATTACAAAATGCCTATAGGCGAAAATGAACAGTGATTTCGTCTACCCTCATCACCATCCAAATTTCATTCCACGTGCATAGTTATCCAGTAGTATTTTATTTTTCATTTTTTTTACTAATCGGAATGATCTGAAATTTAGAGCATGTGTACATCTTAGTGAAGCGCACCTAATAAAAATATGAAAAAAATAATTCACAAAATATAAATTGATCAAAATACCCCCGAAAATTTATGGGGATATTTTGATCAATTTATATTTTTTGAATTATTGTTTTCATATTTTTATTAGGTGCGTCTCACTAAGATGTACACAAGCTCTAAATTTCAAATTATTGCAGTTATTAGAAAAAAAATAAAAATTGAAATACTACCAGATAACTGTGACCATACGATAAAGTTTGGATAATGATGAGGATAGGCGGAATAACTATTCATTTTCGCCTATAGACGTTGGGAAGAGTTTTCCATATATATATATATATATATATATATATATATATATATATATATATATATATATATATATATATATATATATATATATATATATATATATATATATATATATATATATATATATATATTAAAGAAATTCAACATGGAGATTCTTCTAAGCAAGGTTCACGCGTCACTATTTATTTTCGCCTGTAGACGTTGGGAAGAGTTTTCCATACGCCAACGACGAAGAACCACTTTCACTTGCACTTCAATTATTCAAAGATAATCTCTCTGATAAGGATCTTACATCCTTAAATATGGGCTCCCGAGGCAATACTCGCCGGGGAAAACAACCCATGAATTCTTTAGTCCCATATGAAGGGGAACCCTTACCCCTGAATATTCGCTCGCCATCTCAATCACCAGTACATCAAATCACATACCCAGAAGCTCGTACTTCAACTCCTACTTTTTCACCTGCCCAATCCAAGTCCACTCTTCCAACCAATACTCCCAGATCTGAATACATTGAAAGAGCCTTTCTAATAGATATTTCCATAGAGCATCAGCAGGTTCACATGGACCCAAGCAAGCTCGCACCATTATATCTATTAAATCATCTTAATCCTATCAATGGGGTTAAGACAAGAGAATACTATGAAGCAATTCTAATGGAAACAGGATCCATCTCTGTTGTCCATTATTTCCAACAAAACACCAGAATCATAGCTTATTCCAAAGTGCAGATAAAAAAGCTCCTTCCTTATACTGAGTGGGGTTCTAATCCCGCACATGGGAAGAAATTACAAAATACCGAATTTTCTTACAAATATTTTAAATACGCTGAGTATATAGAAGCTTGGCATAAATTTTTCTACTACCAAAACCCCAACAATACTCATAGCTGGTATTTACAATTCCGGCTACCAATTTTCGAAAGATTCCCCACCTGGTTTCAAAACTGGTTTTTTGTGTGGGGATCAACTGCTATGATCTTACCTCCTGCCTTCAAGGATTTGCAGGAACAATTTATACAATATAATAATACCAATAATACAGTTGACACTCACCTTTACTTCATGGCTTTATACCAAATCCCTTGGATTATGAAATGGGATTATACCATCTCCCCAAATACTTCAAATGACTATACTTACATCCCTCGTTTGGGAAAGACCATCTCTGTCAAATGGTGGGATATCTTCCAAATGGATCTCACCAAAGTCACCCCAAAGAGAATACCTCCTGAATCACCTATATACCAGAAAGACCCAAATACTCCAAACACTTCATTTGATTTTCCCACTTATTTAAGAACCATGCTTCAAACCAACCCTCATGCATCCAGGGACGAACTTGAAAAACAAATGAAAGAGATATTTGCTGAAGCAGGAAGAAAACCGACATCTTCCGAAGAAACAGTTCAGTCCTCTCCACTCCACACCAATAGGTATCTTCAGCTCAGTCAAGGGGATCCAGAAGAAACAGATCCAGACGAGACAGATCCAGAAGAAGATGATCCAGACGAGTTTAGCCAGAGACCATAATCATCACCTTGCAAAAAAGAAAGATAATATGGGTCCTACCACCAAAAAGGACACTCATTGTAATAAGGCCAAAAGAGCCGAGATAATTTACTTTTTACCATGTTTTTTACCACTAGCACTTTTGCCATACCACCGACACTTCTTTTTGTCTTTTTGTCATAGACATCTGGGCCCCTCTCTTTTGTCCATATGCACCAAAGATTCCCTTCTCTTTGTCCACATATGCACTCCACATATTCTCTCTCTTTTCCTTTTTTGTCCGATACAAAATAGCTGCCAGCTGTTTTTCCATCATACCCCACTGGCCGACAAAAGCATCTGCTTCATTTATCCTTTTGCCAGCTGCTTTCCTCCACCGACAAAGCTATCTTGTCCTCTTCTCCTTTTGCCAGCTGCTTTCCTCCACCGACAAAGCTATCTTGTCCTCTTCTCACCTAATGGCCAGCTGTAAAGCCAAAGGAATCTCCCACGACTCCTATAAGAAGGAAGCACCTCCTTCATTCCAGAGCAGGGCCTCACTCCTCTCCTCTTCCAGAGCCTCTCCTCTTCCAGAGCCAAGCTTTCCCTTCTATCCGAAGCCTTAACCTACCTCAACCTACCTGAAGCCTCTCAACTTACCTGAAGTCTCTCAACCTTACCGGAAACCCTCATCAACCTCTCAACCTTACCGGAAACCCTCATCAACCTCTCAACCTTACCGGAAACCCTCAGACCTCTGATAACTTCAGACCACCTGTAACCTCAGACCACCTGAACCTCTGAACCTCCGGCCACCTGAACCTCTGAAATTCAGGCCACCTGAACCTTTACACCTCTGCTCTGCATCTGTGCACCTCTGCTCTACATCTGTACACCTCTGATCTACACCTGCATCCGAACTCTGCAATTGTTCCCATTCACAGCTATCACTGCCCTCATAGCTGAACCAGGTTCTCTCTCTCCTCACTCTTAATGTGTGATTGCAATATCAATAATTTGCCTTCTTACTGTCCTCACCACTGGAAACTCTTTTCCAGTTACTGTATATGCACCCAGTAAGTCTTATGCTCCCTTTTTCGTTTATTATTGCTTTCCTGTTTTAGTTTCTCTGTAATATTTGCTTGTAATCTTCCCTGTAAATGATAATAAGATGCTAGTGTGATTTCTTAGCAAATTTCTATGCAGTTTAAAATTTTATTTAATATTAAAATAGGTGATATTAGTTATGCTCAATGGATTGTAATTGACATCTCTATAATTCCTCTCATAGGAATCATACTACTCTGTTTAAATTACTACAGAATTTTACAATCATTAATCCAATATAACAGCTTGCTGTTTACTTATTTATTATAACTCTATTATCCGCAATAGTCGAAGACTTAGAACTAAAATCAATCAATCAAAATAGATAAAACCTAATCAAAAGACAGTGCTGTAGATCCTGGCGCAAAGTGGTATCAGAGCCATACAGTGATACACTGTCTGACAAATTAAACAGTAAGAACTATTCCACAGTGGAACTGTGCAAACAGTTATAACTGTAGAATTTGTACAACTGTTCTTCTTACCTCATAAGTAAGATAAAGAGACGTTTTACTATAAGAAATTAAGTGAGATTGACCACCAAGAAAGTTGGTCCGAGAGTTAAGACAAGAGACAAGTGAACGCCGATGCGAAAAGTACCGCCAAGGCCAGGAGAGCCGCTTAGGGAAAAAAGCTAAGGCCACTGAATGTCCAGATTGTCATTATCCGCAACCTACGGATGGCAAATCTCATAAGAAATCTTACTAGTAAAACTGTACCTTCATCTTCCAAACTTAGAGTCAAAAATAAAGAACAGATAATCATAAATGATATTGAGGAAAATATCCAAAATTGGAATATACCCAAGGTACCAATACATGATGTTTATAACAAAGGATCATTCAAACTTAAGATGGGATATGCCATCAAGACTGTAGAAGAAAGTCTATCAGTCACACAAAATCAAGAAGACTTTCACCTACTTTCTAAAAAAGTAATAGAAAAACATAAAGAACATAATTACAAATATTTACACATTGGCCTAATCCAAATAGCCGTGAAACCTTTGACCCGACCAGGGTTAAACACTTCTGTGCTTGTATGCCTAAGAGATACAAGACACAATATTTTCACAGACTCTCTACTAGGCATGGTAGAATCCAGCCTCTGTAGCGGGCCAATATATTTTAACTGTTTTCCTAATTTTTCTGTTTCTTTAACAGATCCCAATATTTTAGATATATTAACAATAAATCTTAAAACACATGGTTTTAATATGATCCATGGATCACAAAATCTTGCCATAGTCTATAGAATATACTATAAAGTTATGAACACATTAAGTCCAAATACCTTGAAACTTGATCAGAAAGATCAAACAATTTTGTTTCAAACAAATATAGAAAAATCCAATATGATAGTCCCAAAGACTATAAAATGGTCAGATATAATTCTACCTCAATCATGGGCATTACAAAATGCCAATCAACCACGAGAAATTCCTCAACAATTTATTCCTAATCATATCATAGAACATACAGATGGAAATGTAGAAATACAATTCCAAAACACAAAATCACAAACACAGGATGATATTGATATAAACAGAAGGAGAAATAATAAACAAAGAATACCAAATAGAAAATCAATTTCTCATACCCCAAATGTTATTATATTACCTCCTCCAAGTCATAATCATCCATCTTCATCCAATAGTCAAGTAAGCTTATCTAATTCCGATATACAATTTCAAGGAACACATAGAACTAGAGATAATATTGTAATCCCAACATATACATCATCTCAACATACAACTTCTAATACGGAACCAAGTATAGAAGAATTACATGACTTTCAAGTTTGTACTTTACAACTTGAAGAAGAAGATCCTACTCAATATTCGGAAGAATACATAGCATCCTATCTAGCCGCCAAGCTAGAAAGGAAACAAAGAAAAATAAATAAAGCTTTCATTAAAAAAGATTATTTATCAGAAGAAAATAAAAATATTAGAGAATGGTATTTACAAAGATTCCAACCACCTAGATTAATGGAATTACTACATAAAAAATATAATAAATTTTTACATAAAGAAAGATTAAATATAGGATTTTTTCATTGGTTAAAAGACCTATGTTTAGAAAAGAATATTACTATTCCCTCTTTTGACAAAATTCAAACCATAGAAGAAAAAACATATATCAGTACTGATGGTACTACAACTGCTAGTATTCATCCACCAGAGAAAAGCATTATACTCAAAGCAGGCATTCCAAAGAAAAATGAGCCTGTACACTCTTCCTCCTTTTATGATATAGTGGCTACCCCATATAAAGCTATACCTAAGGAAATCAATAAAAAACAAGAGTATATACCTCATATTGTAGAACAAAATAATTACACTAATTTATATCTCCAATCCCTTGGAAAGCAAACTGAAAGAATAGAAAGAATAGTATCCAAGGAACTACCTACGGTATCTCCCATACCTAAGTCAGTATTATTTAAACCACCTCCTGAGTTAAATAAAAATAAATTCCATATTGGAGAAAATAATAAATCCCTTATGGATCAATTAATCTCCAAACTATCCCAACTAGATTTGAAAGGCGTACCTTCACCTCAAATCCATATTCCTCCATCTACCATCACTTCACAGATACCTGAGTCATCTGACAAAGGTAAAGCTGTCATACCTGAGCATGAAACTATGATGCTCACCGAAGAAGAACCCATAATAGAGGATACAATCCAAAATCAAGAAAAAGCCTTTATGGATACTACACCTCTAATGGATACCATTAATAAAATAGCTTATGGGAAATACTGGAAACCCATAACAGCCTTACCCTATCATAAGAGACCTACTCCTGTTGACATTCAAATGGAAGAAGATTCAATACAACAGGCAGTGTCTTATTCTGGAAGATCTATAGTCAATTGGCAGATAGATGGTTTATCCGAACTCAAAATACTAGATGTCATGAGACATATGACCATGTATGCCTCTGCAAATAAAATGGCAGGCAACCATGACCAAGAAGTCGCCAAAGCCATAGTAAATGGATTCACAGGCTGGTTAAGAGGATGGTGGGACTTCTATGTGGATGATGACACCAAACAAAGGATTTTAAACAATACTAGACAATGGACTGGAAGAAATGAACAAAACCAAGAAGTTATATATACAGAAAGTGATGCTGTTAATACCCTGATATACACAATCACCTTACATTTTGTAGGCAGTACTTCATTACTTGCAGCAAGATCAGAAGACTTGCTATCTAATTTACGCTGTCCTACTCTTTCTCATTATAAATGGTATAAAGATGTATTCTTTTCAAGGCTTTTAATACGAGAAGATTGCCAGCTAGACCATTGGAAGGAAAAATTCATAGCTGGCCTTCCATATCTATTTGCTGAGAAAGTCAAAGAAAGACTTCGCAAAAAACACAATGGAATAATAGTATATTCATCATATACACTCGGAGAACTCTCCGCAGAAATATGTGCAGAAGGCTTAGCCCTCTGTACTGATATGAAATTAAAAAGGCAAATAGACAAACAAAAGCTCACTAAGAAAAAAGAACTTGGAGATTTCTGTGAGCAATTTGGATATTACTTAGATAGAAAAAATATGCCTGACTATGTCAAAAAGAAGAAGAAAAAATACAAAAAAGAGAAATATATTAAATCCAAAAAGAAGAATAAGGATAAGGAATATTACAAAAAATCAAAAAGAAAACTAATCAAAAAATTTTCTCCTAATACAAAGAGAAAAAGCAAACTCCCAGTATGCTATAAGTGTGGTAAAGTAGGACATTATAAACACCAATGTAAATTAAAAAAGAAAATAGACTCATTAAATATAGATGATTCAATTAAAGCAAAATTAAAAAGTATAATATCATATGATTCTTCCTCCTCTACTTCTACTAGTTCTTATACTGAAGAAATCGATAGTAATGATCTTGATTTTATAGGTTCAGATAGTTCTTCTACCAATACCGAGACTACTACAGAATCATCAGAAGATTGTAGTTGTCCATTACCTCAGCACAATGTTCACACACTCACACAGGAAGATAATTTTATATTAGACATTATAGATAAAATAACTGATCCCGAGGAAAAAAGAGCTATCATCACCCAATTTATCAATATTACCAAAAACAAATCAAAATCACCTATTATCAAAAATCCAGATGAATATAATTTTTCTGCTATTATCAAAAGAGTAAGTGATCAACATACTTCTCAAAAAGAACCTACAATATCTGATCTCAAAAAGGAGATCAAAGAAATAAAATCTGAAATAGTACAATTAAAAGGAAGAATTCAAATATTAGAATTACAACAAATGTCTCAACAAGATTCTGAGACAGATGAAATAGAATTCAATGATAGTATATTCATCATATACACTCGGAGAACTCTCCGCAGAAATATGTGCAGAAGGCTTAGCCCTCTGTACTGATATGAAATTAAAAAGGCAAATAGACAAACAAAAGCTCACTAAGAAAAAAGAACTTGGAGATTTCTGTGAGCAATTTGGATATTACTTAGATAGAAAAAATATGCCTGACTATGTCAAAAAGAAGAAGAAAAAATACAAAAAAGAGAAATATATTAAATCCAAAAAGAAGAATAAGGATAAGGAATATTACAAAAAATCAAAAAGAAAACTAATCAAAAAATTTTCTCCTAATACAAAGAGAAAAAGCAAACTCCCAGTATGCTATAAGTGTGGTAAAGTAGGACATTATAAACACCAATGTAAATTAAAAAAGAAAATAGACTCATTAAATATAGATGATTCAATTAAAGCAAAATTAAAAAGTATAATATCATATGATTCTTCCTCCTCTACTTCTACTAGTTCTTATACTGAAGAAATCGATAGTAATGATCTTGATGATAGACTCAAGAAGAATCCTCCTCCTTGGTCTGACATCCATACTCAAGCAATACAGGTAATAAAAAGTAAGGTAAAAACCCTTGAATGCCTTTCTCTTCCTCATCCCACTGCTTTCAAAATAATCGAATGTGATGCCTCCGATAAAGGACTTGGTGGTATACTCAAACAACAGGTAGATACCAAAGAACAATTAATACGATATACTTCAAAGGCTTGGAATTCTACTCAATTAAATTATTCAATGGTGAAAAAAGAATTATTAGCCATTGTTCATTGTGTTACCAAATTCCAAAGTGATATTTTAAATCAACCTTTTCATATACGCACAGACTGCCAAGCAGCCAAAGATATTTTGCAAAAAGATGTTAAAAATTTGATTTCTAAACAAATATTTGCTCGATGGCAAGCCATCCTTTCTGCCTTTGATTTCTCTATTAAACATCTCCCCGGGTCTTCCAATTCTTTACCCGATTTTCTGACCCGAGAATTTTTGCAGGGGGGGCAACCCTGACGCCAACGACGAAGAACCACTTTCACTTGCACTTCAATTATTCAAAGATAATCTCTCTGATAAGGATCTTACATCCTTAAATATGGGCTCCCGAGGCAATACTCGCCGGGGAAAACAACCCATGAATTCTTTAGTCCCATATGAAGGGGAACCCTTATCCCTGAATATTCGCTCACCATCTCAATCACCAGTACATCAAATCACATACCCAGAAGCTCGTACTTCAACTCCTACTTTTTCACCTGCCCAATCCAAGTCCACTCTTCCAACCAATACTCCCAGATCTGAATACATTGAAAGAGCCTTTCTAATAGATATTTCCATAGAGCATCAGCAGGTTCACATGGACCCAAGCAAGCTCGCACCATTATATCTATTAAATCATCTTAATCCTATCAATGGGGTTAAGACAAGAGAATACTATGAAGCAATTCTAATGGAAACAGGATCCATCTCTGTTGTCCATTATTTCCAACAAAACACCAGAATCATAGCTTATTCCAAAGTGCAGATAAAAAAGCTCCTTCCTTATACTGAGTGGGGTTCTAATCCCGCACATGGGAAGAAATTACAAAATACCGAATTTTCTTACAAATATTTTAAATACGCTGAGTATATAGAAGCTTGGCATAAATTTTTCTACTACCAAAACCCCAACAATACTCATAGCTGGTATTTACAATTCCGGCTACCAATTTTCGAAAGATTCCCCACCTGGTTTCAAAACTGGTTTTTTGTGTGGGGATCAACTGCTATGATCTTACCTCCTGCCTTCAAGGATTTGCAGGAACAATTTATACAATATAATAATACCAATAATACAGTTGACACTCACCTTTACTTCATGGCTTTATACCAAATCCCTTGGATTATGAAATGGGATTATACCATCTCCCCAAATACTTCAAATGACTATACTTACATCCCTCGTTTGGGAAAGACCATCTCTGTCAAATGGTGGGATATCTTCCAAATGGATCTCACCAAAGTCACCCCAAAGAGAATACCTCCTGAATCACCTATATACCAGAAAGACCCAAATACTCCAAACACTTCATTTGATTTTCCCACTTATTTAAGAACCATGCTTCAAACCAACCCTCATGCATCCAGGGACGAACTTGAAAAACAAATGAAAGAGATATTTGCTGAAGCAGGAAGAAAACCGACATCTTCCGAAGAAACAGTTCAGTCCTCTCCACTCCACACCAATAGGTATCTTCAGCTCAGTCAAGGGGATCCAGAAGAAACAGATCCAGACGAGACAGATCCAGAAGAAGATGATCCAGACGAGTTTAGCCAGAGACCATAATCATCACCTTGCAAAAAAGAAAGATAATATGGGTCCTACCACCAAAAAGGACACTCATTGTAATAAGGCCAAAAGAGCCGAGATAATTTACTTTTTACCATGTTTTTTACCACTAGCACTTTTGCCATACCACCGACACTTCTTTTTGTCTTTTTGTCATAGACATCTGGGCCCCTCTCTTTTGTCCATATGCACCAAAGATTCCCTTCTCTTTGTCCACATATGCACTCCACATATTCTCTCTCTTTTCCTTTTTTGTCCGATACAAAATAGCTGCCAGCTGTTTTTCCATCATACCCCACTGGCCGACAAAAGCATCTGCTTCATTTGTCCTTTTGCCAGCTGCTTTCCTCCACCGACAAAGCTATCTTGTCCTCTTCTCCTTTTGCCAGCTGCTTTCCTCCACCGACAAAGCTATCTTGTCCTCTTCTCACCTAATGGCCAGCTGTAAAGCCAAAGGAATCTCCCACGACTCCTATAAGAAGGAAGCACCTCCTTCATTCCAAAGCAGGGCCTCACTCCTCTCCTCTTCCAGAGCCTCTCCTCTTCCAGAGCCAAGCTTTCCCTTCTATCCGAAGCCTTAACCTACCTCAACCTACCTGAAGCCTCTCAACTTACCTGAAGTCTCTCAACCTTACCGGAAACCCTCATCAACCTCTCAACCTTACCGGAAACCCTCATCAACCTCTCAACCTTACCGGAAACCCTCAGACCTCTGATAACTTCAGACCACCTGTAACCTCAGACCACCTGAACCTCTGAACCTCCGGCCACCTGAACCTCTGAAATTCAGGCCACCTGAACCTTTACACCTCTGCTCTGCATCTGTGCACCTCTGCTCTACATCTGTACACCTCTGATCTACACCTGCATCCGAACTCTGCAATTGTTCCCATTCACAGCTATCACTGCCCTCATAGCTGAACCAGGTTCTCTCTCTCCTCACTCTTAATGTGTGATTGCAATATCAATAATTTGCCTTCTTACTGTCCTCACCACTGGAAACTCTTTTCCAGTTACTGTATATGCACCCAGTAAGTCTTATGCTCCCTTTTTCGTTTATTATTGCTTTCCTGTTTTAGTTTCTCTGTAATATTTGCTTGTAATCTTCCCTGTAAATGATAATAAGATGCTAGTGTGATTTCTTAGCAAATTTCTATGCAGTTTAAAATTTTATTTAATATTAAAATAGGTGATATTAGTTATGCTCAATGGATTGTAATTGACATCTCTATAATTCCTCTCATAGGAATCATACTACTCTGTTTAAATTACTACAGAATTTTACAATCATTAATCCAATATAACAGCTTGCTGTTTACTTATTTATTATAACTCTATTATCCGCAATAGTCGAAGACTTAGAACTAAAATCAATCAATCAAAATAGATAAAACCTAATCAAAAGACAGTGCTGTAGATCCTGGCGCAAAGTGGTATCAGAGCCATACAGTGATACACTGTCTGACAAATTAAACAGTAAGAACTATTCCACAGTGGAACTGTGCAAACAGTTATAACTGTAGAATTTGTACAACTGTTCTTCTTACCTCATAAGTAAGATAAAGAGACGTTTTACTATAAGAAATTAAGTGAGATTGACCACCAAGAAAGTTGGTCCGAGAGTTAAGACAAGAGACAAGTGAACGCCGATGCGAAAAGTACCGCCAAGGCCAGGAGAGCCGCTTAGGGAAAAAAGCTAAGGCCACTGAATGTCCAGATTGTCATTATCCGCAACCTACGGATGGCAAATCTCATAAGAAATCTTACTAGTAAAACTGTACCTTCATCTTCCAAACTTAGAGTCAAAAATAAAGAACAGATAATCATAAATGATATTGAGGAAAATATCCAAAATTGGAATATACCCAAGGTACCAATACATGATGTTTATAACAAAGGATCATTCAAACTTAAGATGGGATATGCCATCAAGACTGTAGAAGAAAGTCTATCAGTCACACAAAATCAAGAAGACTTTCACCTACTTTCTAAAAAAGTAATAGAAAAACATAAAGAACATAATTACAAATATTTACACATTGGCCTAATCCAAATAGCCGTGAAACCTTTGACCCGACCAGGGTTAAACACTTCTGTGCTTGTATGCCTAAGAGATACAAGACACAATATTTTCACAGACTCTCTACTAGGCATGGTAGAATCCAGCCTCTGTAGCGGGCCAATATATTTTAACTGTTTTCCTAATTTTTCTGTTTCTTTAACAGATCCCAATATTTTAGATATATTAACAATAAATCTTAAAACACATGGTTTTAATATGATCCATGGATCACAAAATCTTGCCATAGTCTATAGAATATACTATAAAGTTATGAACACATTAAGTCCAAATACCTTGAAACTTGATCAGAAAGATCAAACAATTTTGTTTCAAACAAATATAGAAAAATCCAATATGATAGTCCCAAAGACTATAAAATGGTCAGATATAATTCTACCTCAATCATGGGCATTACAAAATGCCAATCAACCACGAGAAATTCCTCAACAATTTATTCCTAATCATATCATAGAACATACAGATGGAAATGTAGAAATACAATTCCAAAACACAAAATCACAAACACAGGATGATATTGATATAAACAGAAGGAGAAATAATAAACAAAGAATACCAAATAGAAAATCAATTTCTCATACCCCAAATGTTATTATATTACCTCCTCCAAGTCATAATCATCCATCTTCATCCAATAGTCAAGTAAGCTTATCTAATTCCGATATACAATTTCAAGGAACACATAGAACTAGAGATAATATTGTAATCCCAACATATACATCATCTCAACATACAACTTCTAATACGGAACCAAGTATAGAAGAATTACATGACTTTCAAGTTTGTACTTTACAACTTGAAGAAGAAGATCCTACTCAATATTCGGAAGAATACATAGCATCCTATCTAGCCGCCAAGCTAGAAAGGAAACAAAGAAAAATAAATAAAGCTTTCATTAAAAAAGATTATTTATCAGAAGAAAATAAAAATATTAGAGAATGGTATTTACAAAGATTCCAACCACCTAGATTAATGGAATTACTACATAAAAAATATAATAAATTTTTACATAAAGAAAGATTAAATATAGGATTTTTTCATTGGTTAAAAGACCTATGTTTAGAAAAGAATATTACTATTCCCTCTTTTGACAAAATTCAAACCATAGAAGAAAAAACATATATCAGTACTGATGGTACTACAACTGCTAGTATTCATCCACCAGAGAAAAGCATTATACTCAAAGCAGGCATTCCAAAGAAAAATGAGCCTGTACACTCTTCCTCCTTTTATGATATAGTGGCTACCCCATATAAAGCTATACCTAAGGAAATCAATAAAAAACAAGAGTATATACCTCATATTGTAGAACAAAATAATTACACTAATTTATATCTCCAATCCCTTGGAAAGCAAACTGAAAGAATTGGAGAAAATAATAAATCCCTTATGGATCAATTAATCTCCAAACTATCCCAACTAGATTTGAAAGGCGTACCTTCACCTCAAATCCATATTCCTCCATCTACCATCACTTCACAGATACCTGAGTCATCTGACAAAGGTAAAGCTGTCATACCTGAGCATGAAACTATGATGCTCACCGAAGAAGAACCCATAATAGAGGATACAATCCAAAATCAAGAAAAAGCCTTTATGGATACTACACCTCTAATGGATACCATTAATAAAATAGCTTATGGGAAATACTGGAAACCCATAACAGCCTTACCCTATCATAAGAGACCTACTCCTGTTGACATTCAAATGGAAGAAGATTCAATACAACAGGCAGTGTCTTATTCTGGAAGATCTATAGTCAATTGGCAGATAGATGGTTTATCCGAACTCAAAATACTAGATGTCATGAGACATATGACCATGTATGCCTCTGCAAATAAAATGGCAGGCAACCATGACCAAGAAGTCGCCAAAGCCATAGTATGCAGCGAACATCCTAATGCTTTTTGGGATAGGAAAAAACATAGTATCAGTTTGCCATATGAATCAACTTTCACTGAAAGTCAAATCCCTACGAAAGCTAGGCCAATACAGATGAATACCGTTTTATTAGAAATGTGTAAAAATGAAATAGCAGAACTCCTACAGAGAAAGCTCATTAGACCAAGTTCTTCACCTTGGAGTTGTGCAGCTTTTTATGTTAACAAAAATGCTGAAAAAGAAAGAGGAGTTCCTAGATTGGTAATAAACTATAAACCATTAAATAAAGTATTACAATGGATTAGATATCCAATACCTAATAAAAAACCATAAAGGCTTTTTCTTGATTTTGGATTGTATCCTCTATTATGGGTTCTTCTTCGGTGAGCATCATAGTTTCATGCTCAGGTATGACAGCTTTACCTTTGTCAGATGACTCAGGTATCTGTGAAGTGATGGTAGATGGAGGAATATGGATTTGAGGTGAAGGTACGCCTTTCAAATCTAGTTGGGATAGTTTGGAGATTAATTGATCCATAAGGGATTTATTATTTTCTCCAATATGGAATTTATTTTTATTTAACTCAGGAGGTGGTTTAAATAATACTGACTTAGGTATGGGAGATACCGTAGGTAGTTCCTTGGATACTATTCTTTCTATTCTTTCAGTTTGCTTTCCAAGGGATTGGAGATATAAATTAGTGTAATTATTTTGTTCTACAATATGAGGTATATACTCTTGTTTTTTATTGATTTCCTTAGGTATAGCTTTATATGGGGTAGCCACTATATCATAAAAGGAGGAAGAGTGTACAGGCTCATTTTTCTTTGGAATGCCTGCTTTGAGTATAATGCTTTTCTCTGGTGGATGAATACTAGCAGTTGTAGTACCATCAGTACTGATATATGTTTTTTCTTCTATGGTTTGAATTTTGTCAAAAGAGGGAATAGTAATATTCTTTTCTAAACATAGGTCTTTTAACCAATGAAAAAATCCTATATTTAATCTTTCTTTATGTAAAAATTTATTATATTTTTTATGTAGTAATTCCATTAATCTAGGTGGTTGGAATCTTTGTAAATACCATTCTCTAATATTTTTATTTTCTTCTGATAAATAATCTTTTTTAATGAAAGCTTTATTTATTTTTCTTTGTTTCCTTTCTAGCTTGGCGGCTAGATAGGATGCTATGTATTCTTCCGAATATTGAGTAGGATCTTCTTCTTCAAGTTGTAAAGTACAAACTTGAAAGTCATGTAATTCTTCTATACTTGGTTCCGTATTAGAAGTTGTATGTTGAGATGATGTATATGTTGGGATTACAATATTATCTCTAGTTCTATGTGTTCCTTGAAATTGTATATCGGAATTAGATAAGCTTACTTGACTATTGGATGAAGATGGATGATTATGACTTGGAGGAGGTAATATAATAACATTTGGGGTATGAGAAATTGATTTTCTATTTGGTATTCTTTGTTTATTATTTCTCCTTCTGTTTATATCAATATCATCCTGTGTTTGTGATTTTGTGTTTTGGAATTGTATTTCTACATTTCCATCTGTATGTTCTATGATATGATTAGGAATAAATTGTTGAGGAATTTCTCGTGGTTGATTGGCATTTTGTAATGCCCATGATTGAGGTAGAATTATATCTGACCATTTTATAGTCTTTGGGACTATCATATTGGATTTTTCTATATTTGTTTGAAACAAAATTGTTTGATCTTTCTGATCAAGTTTCAAGGTATTTGGACTTAATGTGTTCATAACTTTATAGTATATTCTATAGACTATGGCAAGATTTTGTGATCCATGGATCATATTAAAACCATGTGTTTTAAGATTTATTGTTAATATATCTAAAATATTGGGATCTGTTAAAGAAACAGAAAAATTAGGAAAACAGTTAAAATATATTGGCCCGCTACAGAGGCTGGATTCTACCATGCCTAGTAGAGAGTCTGTGAAAATATTGTGTCTTGTATCTCTTAGGCATACAAGCACAGAAGTGTTTAACCCTGGTCGGGTCAAAGGTTTCACGGCTATTTGGATTAGGCCAATGTGTAAATATTTGTAATTATGTTCTTTATGTTTTTCTATTACTTTTTTAGAAAGTAGGTGAAAGTCTTCTTGATTTTGTGTGACTGATAGACTTTCTTCTACAGTCTTGATGGCATATCCCATCTTAAGTTTGAATGATCCTTTGTTATAAACATCATGTATTGGTACCTTGGGTATATTCCAATTTTGGATATTTTCCTCAATATCATTTATGATTATCTGTTCTTTATTTTTGACTCTAAGTTTGGAAGATGAAGGTACAGTTTTACTAGTAAGATTTCTTATGAGATTTGCCATCCGTAGGTTGCGGATAATGACAATCTGGACATTCAGTGGCCTTAGCTTTTTTCCCTAAGCGGCTCTCCTGGCCTTGGCGGTACTTTTCGCATCGGCGTTCACTTGTCTCTTGTCTTAACTCTCGGACCAACTTTCTTGGTGGTCAATCTCACTTAATTTCTTATAGTAAAACGTCTCTTTATCTTACTTATGAGGTAAGAAGAACAGTTGTACAAATTCTACAGTTATAACTGTTTGCACAGTTCCACTGTGGAATAGTTCTTACTGTTTAATTTGTCAGACAGTGTATCACTGTATGGCTCTGATACCACTTTGCGCCAGGATCTACAGCACTGTCTTTTGATTAGGTTTTATCTATTTTGATTGATTGATTTTAGTTCTAAGTCTTCGACTATTGCGGATAATAGAGTTATAATAAATAAGTAAACAGCAAGCTGTTATATTGGATTAATGATTGTAAAATTCTGTAGTAATTTAAACAGAGTAGTATGATTCCTATGAGAGGAATTATAGAGATGTCAATTACAATCCATTGAGCATAACTAATATCACCTATTTTAATATTAAATAAAATTTTAAACTGCATAGAAATTTGCTAAGAAATCACACTAGCATCTTATTATCATTTACAGGGAAGATTACAAGCAAATATTACAGAGAAACTAAAACAGGAAAGCAATAATAAACGAAAAAGGGAGCATAAGACTTACTGGGTGCATATACAGTAACTGGAAAAGAGTTTCCAGTGGTGAGGACAGTAAGAAGGCAAATTATTGATATTGCAATCACACATTAAGAGTGAGGAGAGAGAGAACCTGGTTCAGCTATGAGGGCAGTGATAGCTGTGAATGGGAACAATTGCAGAGTTCGGATGCAGGTGTAGATCAGAGGTGTACAGATGTACAGCAGAGGTGCACAGATGCAGAGCAGAGGTGTAAAGGTTCAGGTGGCCTGAATTTCAGAGGTTCAGGTGGCCGGAGGTTCAGAGGTTCAAGTGGTCTGAGGTTACAGGTGGTCTGAAGTTATCAGAGGTCTGAGGTCATCGGAGGTCTGAGGTTATCGGAGGTTTGAGATCATTGGAGGTCTGAGGGTTTCCGGTAAGGTTGAGAGGTTGATGAGGGTTTCCGGTAAGGTTGAGAGGTTGATGAGGGTTTCCGGTAAGGTTGAGAGACTTCAGGTAAGTTGAGAGGCTTCAGGTAGGTTGAGGTAGGTTAAGGCTTCGGATAGAAGGGAAAGCTTGGCTCTGGAAGAGGAGAGGCTCTGGAAGAGGAGAGGAGTGAGGCCCTGCTTTGGAATGAAGGAGGTGCTTCCTTCTTATAGGAGTCGTGGGAGATTCCTTTGGCTTTACAGCTGGCCATTAGGTGAGAAGAGGACAAGATAGCTTTGTCGGTGGAGGAAAGCAGCTGGCAAAAGGAGAAGAGGACAAGATAGCTTTGTCGGTGGAGGAAAGCAGCTGGCAAAAGGACAAATGAAGCAGATGCTTTTGTCGGCCAGTGGGGTATGATGGAAAAACAGCTGGCAGCTATTTTGTATCGGACAAAAAAGGAAAAGAGAGAGAATATGTGGAGTGCATATGTGGACAAAGAGAAGGGAATCTTTGGTGCATATGGACAAAAGAGAGGGGCCCAGATGTCTATGACAAAAAGACAAAAAGAAGTGTCGGTGGTATGGCAAAAGTGCTAGTGGTAAAAAACATGGTAAAAAGTAAATTATCTCGGCTCTTTTGGCCTTATTACAATGAGTGTCCTTTTTGGTGGTAGGACCCATATTATCTTTCTTTTTTGCAAGGTGATGATTATGGTCTCTGGCTAAACTCGTCTGGATCATCTTCTTCTGGATCTGTCTCGTCTGGATCTGTTTCTTCTGGATCCCCTTGACTGAGCTGAAGATACCTATTGGTGTGGAGTGGAGAGGACTGAACTGTTTCTTCGGAAGATGTCGGTTTTCTTCCTGCTTCAGCAAATATCTCTTTCATTTGTTTTTCAAGTTCGTCCCTGGATGCATGAGGGTTGGTTTGAAGCATGGTTCTTAAATAAGTGGGAAAATCAAATGAAGTGTTTGGAGTATTTGGGTCTTTCTGGTATATAGGTGATTCAGGAGGTATTCTCTTTGGGGTGACTTTGGTGAGATCCATTTGGAAGATATCCCACCATTTGACAGAGATGGTCTTTCCCAAACGAGGGATGTAAGTATAGTCATTTGAAGTATTTGGGGAGATGGTATAATCCCATTTCATAATCCAAGGGATTTGGTATAAAGCCATGAAGTAAAGGTGAGTGTCAACTGTATTATTGGTATTATTATATTGTATAAATTGTTCCTGCAAATCCTTGAAGGCAGGAGGTAAGATCATAGCAGTTGATCCCCACACAAAAAACCAGTTTTGAAACCAGGTGGGGAATCTTTCGAAAATTGGTAGCCGGAATTGTAAATACCAGCTATGAGTATTGTTGGGGTTTTGGTAGTAGAAAAATTTATGCCAAGCTTCTATATACTCAGCGTATTTAAAATATTTGTAAGAAAATTCGGTATTTTGTAATTTCTTCCCATGTGCGGGATTAGAACCCCACTCAGTATAAGGAAGGAGCTTTTTTATCTGCACTTTGGAATAAGCTATGATTCTGGTGTTTTGTTGGAAATAATGGACAACAGAGATGGATCCTGTTTCCATTAGAATTGCTTCATAGTATTCTCTTGTCTTAACCCCATTGATAGGATTAAGATGATTTAATAGATATAATGGTGCGAGCTTGCTTGGGTCCATGTGAACCTGCTGATGCTCTATGGAAATATCTATTAGAAAGGCTCTTTCAATGTATTCAGATCTGGGAGTATTGGTTGGAAGAGTGGACTTGGATTGGGCAGGTGAAAAAGTAGGAGTTGAAGTACGAGCTTCTGGGTATGTGATTTGATGTACTGGTGATTGAGATGGTGAGCGAATATTCAGGGGTAAGGGTTCCCCTTCATATGGGACTAAAGAATTCATGGGTTGTTTTCCCCGGCGAGTATTGCCTCGGGAGCCCATATTTAAGGATGTAAGATCCTTATCAGAGAGATTATCTTTGAATAATTGAAGTGCAAGTGAAAGTGGTTCTTCGTCGTTGGCGTCAGTGTTGCCCCCCCTGCAAAAATTCTCGGGTCAGAAAATCGGGTAAAGAATTGGAAGACCCGGGGAGATGTTCAATAGAGAAATCAAAGGCAGAAAGGATGGCTTGCCATCGAGCAAATATTTGTTTAGAAATCAAATTTTTAACATCTTTTTGCAAAATATCTTTGGCTGCTTTGCAGTCTGTGCGTATAAGAAAAGGTTGATTTAAAATATCACTTTGGAATTTGGTAACACAATGAACAATGGCTAATAATTCTTTTTTCACCATTGAATAATTTAATTGAGTAGAATTCCAAGCCTTTGAAGTATATCGTATTAATTGTTCTTTGGTATCTACCTGTTGTTTGAGTATACCACCAAGTCCTTTATCGGAGGCATCACATTCGATTATTTTGAAAGCAGTGGGATGAGGAAGAGAAAGGCATTCAAGGGTTTTTACCTTACTTTTTATTACCTGTATTGCTTGAGTATGGATGTCAGACCAAGGAGGAGGATTCTTCTTGAGTCTATCATATAATGGTTTGGAATCCAAAGCAAGGTTAGGATAGAAATCACTTACGTAATTGAGGCATCCTAAAAACCTTTGTAACTCAGTTTTATCAAGAATCTTATCAGGAAATTTATCAGCAAAAGCTATAGATCTGTCTATTGGAATAATAGTGCCATGATGTATCATATGTCCTAAAAATCGGATATTGGTTTTAAAAAGTGTTATCTTTTTGGCAGAAACCACTAAGCCTGCTTGGCTAACAGCATGGATAAATGTATTTATGTGTTTAATGTGTTGATCGATTGATTCAGAGAATATTAGGACATCATCAATATAAACTATCATAAAAGGGTAGTAAGAGTTGAAAACATCATTCATTATTTTTTGAAATTCTGATGGTGCATTTTTTAATCCAAAGGGCATTACATTCCATTCGTATTGTCCAAAGGGAACATTGAATGCAGTTTTGTATTTATCTTGTTCCTGGATCTGGATTTGCCAATAACCGGATTTCATATCAAATTTTGAAAATATGCAAGCCTGAGCAACTCTGTCTAATAAATCTTTTTTATTAGGTATTGGATATCTAATCCATTGTAATACTTTATTTAATGGTTTATAGTTTATTACCAATCTAGGAACTCCTCTTTCTTTTTCAGTATATATATATTAAAGAAATTCAACATGGAGATTCTTCTAAGCAAGATTCACGCGTCACTATTTATTTTCGCCTGTAGACGTTGGGAAGAGTTTTCCATATATATATATATATATATATATATATATATATATATATATATATATATATATATATATATATATATATATATACTAAAGAAATTCAACATGGAGATTCTTCTAAGCAAGGTTCACGCATATGGAAAAATCTTATATAGGTTTCCTATAAATCTTTTGTATAAAAATAATTCCAAAATCTCCTACATTGGAATTAATTCCTTTTGTAGTTTCTTCTTTGTCTATTCACGCTTTGTAGAAGTCAAAACTTTATTTGAATTCTTTTTAAAAAGATACCCTTTCTCCTGTGTGTTGCAATAGTTGCATGACACAAGGTAAATGTAACCTATAATAGTTTATAGTACAGTAGTACAGAGGAATAAGTGAACCCTTTTTAATATTTTGGTTTTGTTATATAATATAATTGCATGCTCCAAGAAGTTTAAGATAGATATGGGGCAATAAATCATAAGATTGATGATGACAAGTACTAGCCAGTGTTTTAAGACCTGGATTAGTGGGGTGGATTATCCACCTAAAAAAATAATGTTAGGGATTAGAAATTTTGACTATTGCTTTTACTCTTTACACCTACATTTTTTTTACTTTAATAAAATATGATGCAAATAATAATTTCACTAGTATATAGTCTACATTTATAAGTGTAACGTGTATGGACTTGCCAAACCTTTTGCATGCCTTTGACTATTGGAATCACATACTTTTATTATGACAAACTTTAGAATAACATATTTCTATTGTGACAAGTTTTTATTGTTTTCTTTCTTTCTTTTTTTTATGATACGCCTTTCAAATATTTCTATATAACAGTCTCGAATTCAAAAACTAGAGACCAAACGTGCTAGGGCATTGGAGGAGACTAAAAGGGTATATTAATTTTAAGTGATTTTTTATTACAATCGTATTTTGTTTATGTTGTGGTATTTGTTAATTTGATTATATTGTATTAGTTACTATGGAATATTTTTTTATTTGTTTTCCCTGATTTCTAAATGAATTTAAAGTTAGTTAATCTATATATATATATATATATATATATATATATATATATATATATATATATATATATATATATATATATATATATATATATATATATATATATAATTTCAATTGAAATTTACTTCGAGTACTGTTTTTATGTATGTTTAATATATCAAACACAAGCACGTGCATTCGACTAGTAGTAGCGCTTGAAAGAAGAGATAGTTATGAGGGTTAAATATCTTTTTGAATTAGAGGAGAGAGAAGAAGTTTTAGTGTTTTAAAATATATTTATATCAACTGTTTGAATTAGAAGAGATATGATCCGTTTATATCATACCAACCCAATGATTAGAAAAAGGAACTAAGTGATAGGACCAATGGTTTAAAAAAAGGATCGGTGATCCGGATCGGGCATCCAAAAAATCGATTCGGATCGACGAATCGGCGATCCGGATTGGGAATCGGGTGAATCAGTCAGAATAAAACTTAAAAAAAATTCGAAAAAATTATTAAAATTCATTATAAATATTGTTTTTTAGGAATTCAATAAAAAATGAGGGTACTCCATTAAGAATTTTCATGTTTTTGAATGAATATGCGAATATTGATATGTTCTTTCCCTGCATGAACCGCCATTCAGCATTTAATTTACAGTATTTCGTGCTCATCCCTACATTGTTGCTGTTGGGACTCGATATGTGAATAATATGGCTGGGATAGGGTGGCCTCAGAATCATCATCTCTCTCATTTTCTCTTTGAATAATATGGATTAAAAAAAAAAATAACAAATTTTCAAAAAAATCGATCATGGATTAAAAAAAAAATCACAAATTTTCAAAAAATTCTATCATGGATTACAAAAAAAAATTCGATCATGGATTAAAAAAAAAAAATCACAAATTTTCAAAAAATTCAATCATGGATTACATAAAATTCGATCATGGATTACATAAAATTCGATCATGGATTACATAAAATTCGATCATGGATTACAAAAAAAAACAAACAAACAAAAACAAACAAAAAAAAACGAAAAATTCAATCGTGGATTACTAAAAAAGAAAAAAACAGTTCGATCATAGATTACAAAAAATTCAATCATGGATTACAAAAAACTCTATCATGGGTTACAAAAAAAGCAAAAAACAAAAAATTCAATCATGGATTACAAAAAAAAAAACAAACATTTCGATCATGGATTACAAAAAAAAAACAAACATTTCGATCATGTATTACAAAACATTCGATCATGGATTACAAAAAATTCTATCATGGGTTACAAAAAACAAAAAAAAACAAAAAAATTGATCATGGATTACAAGAAAAGAAAACAAACATTTCGATCATGGATTACAAAAAATTCTATTATGGGTTACAAAAAACCAAAAAATTCGATCATGGATTACAAAAAAACAAAAACAATTCGATCATGGATTACAAAAAAATCGATCAAGTATTACAAAAAAATCTATCATGGATTACAAAAAAAAAAAAAAAAAAATTCCGTACGGACTCGCCGATTCACTGTTCGGACTCGCCGATTCCGTACAGTGACGATTCACTGTACAGAATCGTCCGATTCTCTCTAGAATCGGACGATTTCCGATTTTTTAAACGATCCGATCTCTTTTTCACGATTACCGAGTCGAACCGGGCGAGTCCGGTTCGACTCGGCGTTTTTTAAAACACTGGATAGGACACGAAAGTGATACGTACAAATACACACGCGCTTTCTTTTAGACTCGTTTGCTTTGTTTATTTGAGAGCGGGTAGACTAGAGCATATACTGTTCAAGTAATCCCTCACTTATAAGACCGGAGGATTTTTTAGTCTGTAATTTTAGAAACTACTTAAGAATTACTAAATCGTTATTTTCAAAATAAAAAGAATTGGATTTTGAGTTTTTTTTTTACACTTGGATCTCGCCCTTCAAACCTTGAAGTTTTTTGACACTTGGATCTCGCCCTTCATACCTTGAAATCTCTTTTTTCAATCCTGAGTTACTATTTTTTTTACATAGAGAGTCCAAAGAGGAAAGTTTTTTTAATAATATTAGTTTATGGTTAGGAAACTTTTTTAGCAAGATTAGTTTATGGTTGAAGAGATAACATGGCACTAATTTGGAATCCTAAAATCACTCCGGCATTGAGTTTTACCGGTTAGAGTAAATGCACGGCGTATTCCCATGGAAGTATAAATCTTTGGCTTTTTTTCCAATTTCATTATGATTGGTTGATGCCTTCCAAGGAGCTTAGCTTTTCTTTCTCATGTTTTAACTATATTATACGGTCTGCTTCTTCAAATCTGATTTATTCTTTTCCCATATAATTAATTCAATTTTTTCCATATTTTCCTTAGCATTCCTATTTTTTATTAATTATTTTCGTTTTCTTTAAGCTAGAGAGGGGGAGATAAAATACTGGTGTTTGTTGGGTCTAATAATGCCATTCGTTGGAAACTTTTATATTAGGAAAGGAAAGAAATCCATGCATTTTTTATGCTATAGAAAATGATGGCTTTCTTTTTCTTTCTTTCTTTCTTTTTTCTTTCTTTCTTTCTTCTTCTTCTTTTTTTTTTTTTTTTTTTGTTATTGAAATCTAAGCATTTTGTATGCTAATAGAAAATGATTTGAAGTATGCTAATAGAAAGTGATGACTTCTTTCATTTGTTTTTCATTGTTATCCTACCCTTTGTGGTACCTGAGTTTCGAAAATATCAAAATATGATAATAGAAAATAATGGGTTTTTTCTTCTTTTTTTTATGCTTGCGCATTTGCTTTTACTAATTTCGATAATAGCTATGAGGGTATCCTTCTAGCATGTCTTGCTTTTTGCTAATTTTTATAGTAGTATCCATTGGGAAGTTTAAGATGCTTGCACATTTGCCTTTTGGCATTTTTTTTTCTTTCTTTTTTTTGCTAATTTTGATAATAGCCTTTGTTAATTTTGATAATAGCCATGTATAAGGTTTTTTTTCTTTTCTTCTTTTTGCCTTTTTTTTTTTTTTTTCCTTTTTCTTTTTGTACTAATTTTGATAATAGCCATGTATAAGGGTATCTCGGGAAGTAATTTTGATAATAGCCATATATGAGGGTATCTTTCTAGTATGTCTATTGGGAAGACGTAGCTGATGAGTGAGGGTATCTTTTTCCCAGTAGCTTGAAAAAATTATTATAATATTTTCGGTTGGATCCTTTTTGTCATTTTTCCTAGAATTTTGTCTAAAATATAATATATTGAAATAACATATTTTTGTACCACAAAGCATAGAAATAAGCTTATCTTTAGTATTTGTTTAGAACATTCTTCAAAATTTGGACTTGTTTAAACATTTGCTCGAAGTTGTAAATTTATTCCAAAATTCAAGGTTCAGAAAAGGGAAATATGTAGTAGCTATTCTTGAGAACTGACTTGTAATATATAAAAAAATTATTGAAGGTTTTTCCAAATTTTTAGTTTTATAAAGTATACTTAGAATTAGGATTACAAAATAGTATTACTAGGACTACAAAATAGTACATTTATTTTCATGAAATCCTCGAGTCATGTTTCGATGAAGATGAGTTATGCTGTTGGTGGTTCAGGTAAAGATAGGATCCGAGATATGTTCTTGATGTTCCAGGTTAGGGTGCATGTGAAGATGAATTATGCTCCTCTCCTGGTAGTCCAGATGAGGGTGCAAGTGAAGATGAGTTATGCTACTAATGGTGCAGATGAAGATAAGTCCAAGCTGTTTGAAGATGAGATATGTTATTATTGGTAGAGATGAAGACAGAGTCCAAGCTGTTTGACTCTAAAGAAAATGGTTGGCTGGATTTAGTAGTCGAGTTGATTTCTCACTGGAATACTTGCATGATAATATTTAGGGTCCAAGTTGTTTGCTCTGAACTGATGAAATGGATGGCTGAATTCAATGGTCGATAATATTTGTATGATAATATTTAGGATCCAAGTTGGGTGGCTGAATTCAATGATCGAATTGATTTCTTGCTAGATTCAATGGTCGAGTTGATTTCTTGCTGGATATTTGCATTATAATATTTAGCTGTAACATTGTATGATAATATTTTGCCAATAATATTGGTGATACAATTCCTTAATATATGATAATAAATTTAAGTCAACCATCCCAAATTTGTTGAATTTTAAAAATATTAGATTAACACTAAACAGAACCTACGCAATGTTTAGTTGAATACTAAAAATAATAGAATCTAATAACTTGAAATTTGGAGCGTCTATTTTTCAAAAAAAATAAAATTTAATATATATATATATATATATGGGTTTGCTCCAATCGAGATGGAGCCAACTTGATCCGCTGTCACCTGTAATTGAGAACAAATGAGTGGTTAGCTTGCACACAAATATTAACCCTAAAAACAAAAGCAAGAGAAGATGCCCAAAATAGTCCAAAACATCCCAAAAGAGTCTCCTCTCATTTAATCAAATCAACCCATGAGACTTCAATTCCAACTCATTTGCCAAAAGTTCGGCCACCCCAAACACCCCGGTGTGTGGATTAGGTCGCCTGAAAACCGCTTTCTTGGCGAAAATCCCGACCCCTTTCTTATAAACCCCATTCCCCTCCAAACCATTACATAGCCAAAACTATCACGCAAAATGGCCGGACTGTGGTCTCTTCCGACCGTTGCCCTCGTCTCACTCGTCTTGGTCTCCTCGTCTGCTATGGCCCACAATGACTTCCACCTATGGCTCGAGAAGAACAAAGCTATGTATGAAGTCAGAATGGACTAGCCCCAGTTGATTTTTATGCTGGCTTTAAATGTTTTGTTACTTTTATCGATGAACAGTCTCGTGCTACTTGGGTATATTTATTGAAATAAAAAAACAGAAGTTTTCCTTGTGTTTGAAGAATTTTTCAAACTGATTTCCATTAAATACAATGGCAACAATATTATTATGTGGACTGATAATGGCACAGAGTATGCGAACAAAGCTTTTTTTGAGCATTTATTGAATCTTGGTATTATACACCAAATATCGTTTATTGAAATACCTCGGCAGAATGGAGTTGCTAAAAGGAAAATTTTAAACCTTTTGGAAGCTACAAGGTCTTTGAAGTTTCAGATACATGTTCCAAAAATTTATTAGTCTAAAGCGGTTTTAACTGCTTGCTATCTAATTACCAGACTTCAAAGTAAAATTCTTAAGGATAAGTCTCCCTTTGACATTTTAAAAAATAGAAAAATTGATTTGTCTCATTTGTGAGTATTCTGATGTGTGTCTTATGTTCATGTGGTTAGGTACAACCGGGATAAACTTGATAAATGTTCCAATACATGGTCTTTCTTGGATACTCCTCTACTTAAAAGGGATACAAATCTTATGCTCCCACTATCAGAAAAATGGATATTTTCAAAGGTGTTCAATTTGTTGAAATAGAGCCCTTATTTTCATGATCTATTGGAGTGGTTTGGAAAATAGGACTTAGGGGCCGTATTCAAGAGGTCGTTTGCCATTGCTTAATATTAGTACCAGTGATGTATTCATCACACTCGGAATAAGTCACGATGATCAAGCCAAATTGAAGATAGCTCTGAAACTCACCAAGCTTGTTTAGAAGAAGAAGACTTCATCGTTGCCACACTTGATCCCCTCTTGCGCAGGTCTTCTCGTATCTCTAAACCTCCCTCTAGACTTCACCATGCACTTTTTTATCTTATTCAAAATCATATTTCCTATGTAAATATATCTCCTAGCTATTTTGATATTTTGAGTTCTATATCTGATAATTCTGAGCCAACTAATTTTCAAGATGTCATTTCTCAAATTGTGTGGAGGAAGGCCGTGAAAGAGGAACTTCAAGTACTTGAGAAGAATCATACTTGGTACATTGTCAAGGTACCTAAAGGGAAAAAAGCAGTTGGATGTAGATGAGTTTTTAAATCAAACATAATAGTGATGGGTCTGCTGAAAGATATAAGGCCAGTTTGGTGGCCAAAGGATTTACCAAAAGTTATGGAGTTGACTATAAAAAATTTTAAAGATGAATAGTGTTATGTTCTTTTATCTATCGCAATTAATTGTGGATGGTCTTTGTATCAAATGGATGTTAAAAATGACTTCTTATATGGTAACCTTGAAGAAGAAGTATGTATGAGTATTCTTCCAGGCCATTCTAAAGAAAATAAGAAATGTCTTCTATGCAAATTAAATAAGGCTTTGTATAGATTTAAACAATCACTTTGCTTATGATATGTCAAATTCAACTCAGCCTTGACGTGTCGGGTTTCATAGAAGACTATTTGATATTCACAAAAAGAGAAAAAAGCAGTTGGATGTAGATGAGTTTTTAAATCAAACATAATAGTGATGGGTCTGCTGAAAGATATAAGGCCAGTTTGATGGCCAAAGGATTTACCAAAAGTTATGGAGTTGACTATAAAAAATTTTAAAGATGAATAGTGTTATGTTCTTTTGTCTATCACAGTTAATTGTGGGTGGTCTTTGTATCAAATGGATGTTAAAAATGACTTCTTATATGGTGACCTTGAAGAAGAAGTATGTATAAGTATTCTTCCAGGCCATTCTAAAGAAAATAAGAAATGTCTTCTATGCAAATTAAATAAGGCTTTGTATAGATTTAAACAATCACTTCGCTCATGATATGTCAAATTCAACTCAGCCTTGACGTGTCGGGTTTCATAGAAGACTATTTGATGTTCACAAAAAGAGAAATTTCAGATACAACAGTTGTGCTCAATGATGTTCACGATATTATCATTACAGGTAATGATAAGAAAGCACCATGAAGCTTAACAATTATCTTCACAAGAAATTTAATTTCAAGGATCTTTGTCAACTAAAATATTTTCTTGGCATTGAGGTAGCACATTAAAAAAATAGACACTTCATTTCTGAAAGAAATATATATTAGATTTGTTGAAAAAAATGGAAAAATTGGGAGTCAACACTCCTTCTGATATTAATTGCAAGCTTAATTCATCAAATAGAAAACATCTTGACGATGTGGGCCACTTTTAGAGACTTGTAGTCAGATTGATTTATTTGACTATGACACGACCAGTTATAATGTATGTTGTCAGTCTCGTCAATAAGATTCTCAGATATCTTAAGTTGTTACCCGGCATTTGGTTGAAACCAAATGGTCACACTAATATATTGGTTATTCTGATGCTGACTGGGTAAGTAGTCCAATTGATAAGAGATCCACTACCGATTATTGTACATTTGTCAGAGAAAAGTTAGTTACTTGGAAAAGTAAGAAACAAAATGTAGTTGCTCGATCCAGTACAGAGACTAAATATAGAGCTATGACTTCAACTACAAGTGAATTGATGTGGCTAAAATACCTTCTTCAAGATATGGAGGTTTCAATGGTCAATCCAATGGAGATGTTATGTGATAAGCCTCAAATCCAGTTTTTCATGAAAGAACCAACGCATAGAAGTTAATTGTCACTTTACGAGAGAAAAGGTTTAGTTAAATATCATTAGTACTCCTTATGTTCGAAGTGAATACCAACTTGCAGACATGTTTACTAAAGCTATTGCAAAAACAAAATTCCATATATTGTCCAAGTTGGGCTCCATTGATATCTACACACCAACTTGATAGTGAGTTTTGACAGTTATAGAAACCATATATTGAGTTTCCTATCTTGTATATTGGAAGATATTGAGTTTCTTATTTGTAGGATTACAATTTTAGTGAGATTTGTTTCCTAAAAGATAAATAATTGTAACTCCATAAATCTCTGATAAACCAGAGTAATCCCTATGAATACAATACTAGTTTACCCTCTATGGATGTAAGCATCATTGTCGAACCACGTATATGTTGCGTTCATCTATTTCTCTTTAACTTTCCTCTTCTCTATTTATTTTATTGTAACTTCAACAGGGTGTCACCATTATCCACCATGACTCTGCATACTATAAAACTGGTCATGTGCACAATGATGTAAAGGGTCGATTATAAAAATGTTTGTAACCTAATGGAATGTCATCAAGGTAAATATGATTGGCATCGGAGCCACTAATTGGTTGATCATTCCGCTAAGGTCCTCCAGTCTAGTGTTGGCAGGGACATGCGTCATTCCATGCACCTTTTCAATTAGGAGCATGCTGGGTGTTCTAAGATAGAGATGGGTGCTGGAATTCTTCCTAGGTGGGCTGAAAGGTCATAATTGGTTTTGGCAATAGGCAAGACCCTAGGGGAATCCTTGACTTCTTCCACTAGCTGCAGAGATTAGAACCAGATGAATTCCCTACTCTCTCTTCTATCCTTATGCTGTTTCCTAACAAAGTTATACTAGGAGTCTTACATGGGTGGCCCCCACAACAAGTTTAGAAGATCTCAGAGGGTTCCTGTAGTGTTAAAAGTATGTGGGAAGTTGGTTCTCTATCTCCAAGTCTGGTTGCACCATGGCAATCTCTCTGTCCCCTCCATTATTGGCTATCGAGGAGGCAATCGTGCTTGTCTTGGAATCTGGGCGGCATCATCATAGGGAAGCGGGTCAGCGTAGATGCCCATTCGAGAAGTGGCTCTGTGGTGGCCTCATTATATCTTTTCATGGTGACCCGCGAAGCACCTCTTCAATCTGCCATAGGCATTGAAAAATTCATTGACATTTTGCCTTACCCAATATAATTCTCCAAATGGAGACAGCACATGATGTGAAAAATGGGATTGTTTTGTGGCATACTTACTAATTTCAAACAGACGATTATAATGTTCCCGCACTCAAGAAGCCATGGTGATGATCTCAAAATAACTTAGAACTTTGAAAATATCTTTGAAAGGATGAGAAAATCCATGCACCAAGATTCAAGTGAATTGGATTCCAAAAACGAAGGTACTCTTGGGTTCATAGTGAACTTGAGAAAAGGGACAAAATGGTTTCCAAATGACCCAAAATTTGGAGGAAAACTGTAAAATATTATTGTGAAATGATTCCCCGAAATGCATAAAGTTCAGAGAAGTCTACACGGGTTAAGTCAAGTTCACCGTGAGGGTTAGATGCCATGCATAGTTTCTCAAGGAGAGTCTTTTTGCAATAAAATATACAAGGAAAATGGTCTGATAGGGCTGTAGCCCTATCAAAATAAGTAAATCCCCACCTCATAATTTATTTAAAATTGGAATTCGAGCATTAGAAAACCTTTACATCAATTATCTCAGCTTCAACATTATAGTTGTCGAAGAAATTGGGATTTCAAACTCTAAAATAGTATATATTTTAACAAAGTGTCTAGACAGTCCATTTCGCACAAAAAATAAGTGTTCAAAGATCCTCAAGATCTTACATTTTTTTAGTTTCAAAATTTATTGTCGGTGTTGGAAATTGACTTTAGAGCCGTTATGGAGATTTCCGTTGCCGAAAGTGCTTTCTAGACGAGGATTTGAGGTGGGGCTTTATTTGGTTTTCATAAACCCTAGGCCTTATATAAACTTCCTCCTATATAAAAAATTAATACGAATAAATAAATAAAAATAAAGAAATAAAAATATGGGAAGAGACCAAAACAAAGCCTCAAAATTCTATCATGGATAGATGCAAATCCTAAAGCTGGGTATGAAATTTACCTTTTATCTACATGATATATTAAAGTTAGTTGAGATTCTTAAAGTCCTAAATTCACTGAGCCAAAGAACCGTGCACGGAATGAAAACTGACGCTGCGACAAGATAGTGCATTCGGAAAAGCTCGGGTCGTAGTGGGAGCACCCTAGTCACCACTTTCTAGTTTCCGTTCCCGCTTATACCACCCCACTAACACCTTAAAAAAAAAAAAAATTTAAACTATTTATAAAAAGGAAAAGTTTATATAGAGCCTAGGCTCTAAACAATCAAATGAGAACCTACCTCAAAAATTTCACTAGAAAATGTTGTTTTGATGCCCAAATATAATCAAATTGATCATCTCGACATTAAGATACATGGACATGGAAAAAAATGGAGTTCAACTTTTGGAAATAGTGCATCTTGTATTGTATTTTTTGACTGACAATTTTCAAGTTTTCATAGATATGCTTGATCTACACTATTTTTGAAGATTTAAATTTTATAATTAAAGATGAAAATATATTTTAAAGCTATCACAAAAATTTCCAATATTGAAACCATATTTCTCGACATTATTTGAAGGATCCTTGGCTCTATATAAACCACACCCTTTAGAAAACGGGTAGGGGTCTGTCTTTCTCCCTGAATTAATCAAAAAAAAAAAACAAGAGAGTGCATTACAATAAATGAAAGGGAAGACAAAAAGATAAGAACCCTAGCCCTTATAAATACGAAGAACAAATGAATATATCATAATAGGAATAGGAACTACTCGTAGGCCTCAATAATCTAGCTGGCAACATGTTACAATATGACGTCTAAAGTTCTATTTTTACGCGGATCCGTGCTAGCATAATTAACCATCTCTCACAAATCTCGTAAGGAGCTATAGTAGCACTCCATGGTTTTTATTGTTTTTATTTTAAGGGGCGGTACTTTTTCTTTCAACTGTTCATTTTGCATTTTCATCCATTTGTTCTTACTTGCTTTCTTTTTTGATGCTCAATATTTGCTTATATTTTCAACCCTTAATTGTTTATGTGCAACTGTGTGATCACTATCACTATTATGTTTAAGCAGGTATATTAATGGTGGTATTTCATGTATGCTAGAAGACTTTATGCTCTTGTAGGCGCATACAATCCATTAACTCCCTCAAATAAAACTATTAAGAGTACTTTTAGAACTACAAATTTTGAGGATCTATCATCTTTAATTCATAGATTAACCTCAGCAAAGAAAGTTCCAAATCTCTACTTGAAAAAAAATAATGTCTCAAGATTGACTAGAGACCTTCTAGTTTTAAGAGGGTGAGATCTAAGCGTCAACTCAAAATCCAAAATTTTTCTGTTGAAACAATCATCAAATGATCCTTAGGCAGTTCCCAAATTTTTACGTCAAAAAATCCTCCTAAGCAAGCCTTCCACCTGAGTGAGTAAAATGTATGGCATATGCTACCTTGGGAGCATAGTACACACATTTATCATGTATATATCAGCCCATGTACAATGTAGGTATGTAATGATAATTATGCGTGTTCCAATGATGACAACATGGGAAATATTCCAAAAAATCTGAAGTCAAAAAACTGTATTTCTGTATATTTTGGGCCTTAGGCCCCCATGGAAGATTATTCCAGAATACTGCAAAGAGCTCTTTGTTTATTGATTGAATAATAAAGAATATACAAGAATCGTATAAAATATATGGCCAGTAACAATTAAACATAAATACCAACGGTTATGGATAACTACTAACTAATTTTATCAAAATCAAGAGACACCTAAGAGATATATACTCATATATATACATATCTCAATATGTATTCATAATTATGTATATCAACATAGATATACATACGCTAATACTCTCCCTCAAACTCAAGATGCTTTTACATAAAGCAGCTGGAGTTTGAACAACGAGTTGGATATTTAAGTCTTCACATGCATGGCGTGACCAATAGAAACAATAGAAGCAGTGGTCTCTTACTTGAAGAAGCAGCACATAATGACACTTGGAAGAGCGAACAGAACTCAGTGAGGATCTGAGACAAATTCAGCAACTCGCAGTCCAGAACACATGCCAGAACAAAGTCAAATGCTATTTTGCAGAGAGTCTCGATAGAGAGTTGACGGAGGGCTCGTCAGATAATCGAAGAATGACTTGGCAAAGAGTCGAAGAAGAACTCGCCAGAGAGCCCAAGAAGGATTTGGAAGAGAGTCGAAGAATGGGTAGATAGTGCAGATTGACCGTTTTAGAGGTCATTTTTAGATGTTGATGAAGACTGTGGGCAGCAAACACCTCTGCAGCCACCTAAGAATTCACGTAGCTGCTGTGACGAAGATGCACACAAACTAGTGCAACAGTTTGATGACGGAGATTTTCAATAGAGAGCTTTTGCTGAGATGCACACAAATAGTTTTGAATTGCACGGAGATTTTCTTGCAAAAAATAATTGATGGAGATTTGCTCGTAAAAAATTAGGCACAAGCTATTGAATTGCTTGCAAGGAGATTTGCTTGCAAAAACTTTGAAGGAGATTTGCAAGCAAAAATTGGCACTAGCTTTTTCTCTATCATCAAATTAAAATCCACAGCAAAACAGAAACGAAAGATAAGTTGCAAAAATGTTCTGCATAGATGGGTCTCAAGCCCAAAAGGATGATAGAAAGGCTCAATTAGCAAGGAGTATCTTGATCTTGTTTCCTCCAGTGGTGGAGTTTGATATGAAGAAAAAGGCGTAGCTACCGAATAAATAAAAAATAAAGAAACCCGAAGAAATAAAAAATAAAGAAACCCAACTTCACGAGATCCTTTCTAGAGAGACAAACTAGCCGTCTTATAGAAGAAAAAAACAAACTGAAGACAGATCAATGCTCTGATACCATGTATTTCTGTATATTTTGAGCCTTAGGCCCCATGGAAGATTATTTTAGAATACTACAAATAACTCTCTGTTTATTGATTGACTAATAAAGAATATACATTACGCCTATAAATATAGGGTTAGTAACAATTGAAGATAAATTCCAACGGTTATGGATAACTACTAACTAATCTTATCATAATCAAGAGACACCTAAGAGATATATACCCATAGATATACATATATCAATATGTATTCATAATGATGTAGATCAATATAGATATGCATACGCTAATAGAAGTCCCCATACTTTGCTATTTGAGTTATGGCTTGTTGAAAGAGAACATGTGCAAGCGTTCTCTTAGGAGTTGTTTCCTTAAGAGTTTTAAACGGGTTCTACAATAGTTATCAAGACCATGCGGATGGACTGGTCCAACCACTCCACCGGAGCATTAATCGGTGCGCTAGCCGGTCTAGTACAAATTAAAAATTGTGTTTGATCGAAAAATCAATGTTTGACAAATTTTGACCAGTTGAATTACCCATTTTTGACTGGTTAGGTCCACTTACTAAGGTTGGACCCTCAATTTTAAAGGTTTTTAAATATTTATAAATATATTTGATCTATAAATTCATAGGGGAAAAAATAGATTTCAAGCATTCATAACGGTTTTTGGCACCAGAATGGCATCTTTCAATAGGGTTCAGTGGTACTCATTACTCTAATTGTTTAAGTTTGATGCCTTATATAAACTGCACCGCATAATTTAATTCAAATTTTAATATTGTTATTCTTTATTTATTTTTTTCCTTTTTACGTTAACCAGTTCGACCGGCAATGGATGACTAGACCATATCCATCACTAGTTCAGCGGCCAGTTCGATTCTAAAAACGTTGATTCCATCGTGTCTGTTCCTTGGGAAACTATTGTACGATATAGCCCATCATAGTGACAATATGGTGGTATGGCTGATCACCCAATCAATGGATTGTATGTCGATCCCCTCCATCGCATTCCGACCTACCTAAATGGCAATAATCCCTATGAATATATCGTTACCATGATCATACAACTGATGGTACAGTTTACTTTTTTTTCTATAGAGCATGTATCCTATGTTCCCTTGGTAGCATAGTTTACTTCTCTTTTAGTCAGAAGACCTACTTGACACAATTTTTTAAATCTGGAATTTTGGGAACTATTTAAGAATTACGAGATGATTACTCTCAAAGTGAAATTTGATTTTTCTAACACTTAGATCTCACTATCTAAAAATTGGATGATCTCTATTAAATCTCAAGACATTATTTTTTTCAAGTACATGAAGGGTACAAATAGGAAAAAGAAAATTTTATTGTGGTTAATCTATAGGTGAAGAGGTTACATCCCCAAAATTTGGGGTCCTAGAATTAATTCTAAGTGGAGTTTTACCCGATGGAGAAAATAGACAATCTACTCTCTAAGGAACAGAATAATTTTTGGCGTATCTATAACTTAGTAAAATGTGAAACTCATGTTGTGATTTTCTAATGATAGGTGATCATTCACTTGGAGAACCTTCCCTCCATACCTATTTTCAAAATAATACATTGTCCCAAAGTTTACCCAAATATCATGCTAGATATTTTATAGGAAATAAAATAAAATAAAAGAAGCCACCATGGGCCATGCTTCTCTCGTTAAATATATTAATGTTTCAATCAAAGTTGGAATCATCCAATCATCGTTGACTTAAAAAACAAAAGATAGACTTCAGCTTATTTTTAATCTTTTATTCTTGGAGCGATTTCCTGTTCCAATCTTATTCACAATTTTACCAAAATAATTGTCGCATTTCAGTGAGGCTGCTTGGTATATTCCTAAGTTCTATGGAACTACATGGTTTCGGTGCAGAAAACCTTTATAAAAATATATTTAATTATAAAATTTAAAACTCCAAAGTGATACGAATCGGTGCAAAAAATGTCTCTTTCAGATACCATGCCCTTGTTGCATGCTGGTCAAAGTCCACGCCTTACCGACAAATTTGTCACTTCCATGGCTTTGTCAGGCTCTTTGACAGTTGGCATTGCATAACTTGGCGTGTTCCTTGATGCATTGATGCAAATTGCAAATATGCACCAAATTCTTTACCCCATGCTCATAGACAAGGGTGGCAACGGGTCGGGTCGAGACCCGAGTGGAACCAACCCAAAAAACAAAATATATGTATTTAAATGTTATGTTAAATATATACAAGTATTATTTAAATATTATAATTAAAATACATAATTATATTTATTTAAATATTATATATTAAATATTGTCCATATAACAATACTATTCGGGTTGGGTCCACATGAATCCAAATCCGAATAGTATTCGGGTCCAATATTTGGACCCGGACCCGGACCCGGTTTGGTTCCAGATGTCAGGTTTTGGGTCGGGTCCGGGTCCATTGCCACCCCTACTCATAAAGCCATGGTTTTGGTTTTCAAAGCTAGCCTGCCCGATGTGTTATACAAATATGAAGAGTGGGATGAATAAGACCCTCATTACATATTACAGGAAAATGCACATAGTGAGACTAGTTACTTATGATTTAAGAAATATAAAAATATTGGGTTTTAAATTTAGGTGTGGTTTCAATCAAATTAGAGCTTACCTTCAAATGGTGTCGAATTGTTTCAAAATAAGAAAAAGGTGTCGAGTTTACCTTCAAATGGTGTCGAGTTGTTTCAAAAGAAGAAATCTTTGTGATACGCTTAAAAATCTATTTCATTTCATGGGTTAGGCTCAAAAAGTTAAAAAGTTCATTTCATTTCATTGTGGTAGCCGTATAAATAGTTCATTTCATTCCTTCAATTCATGGGTTTGAGTCACAAATGGATTTTTTAATATTTGTGTGCTTTAAAATAACAATGAGAAAACTAGAGATCATTTGCTTTTCCACAAAGTATGATTTTGGACATGGAGAAAGCTCGTTATTGTGTTGGAAGGGTGCAGTTTGTATAGAGCCGAGGCTCTAAACAATCAAAGTAAATTGCACCTTTATATAGTATCGAGAAATCTGTTTCAATACTGAAAATCCTTGTAAAAGCATTAAAATATATTTTTATCTCTAATTATAAAATTTAAAGCTTCAAAAATAGTATCAATCGAGCATATCTAAAACAACTTGAAAATCTTGAAAATCGTCTGTCCAAAAATATGTTACAATTGTGCACTATTTTCAAAACTTGAAATCCATTCTTGTATCATGTCCATACATCTTGATGTCAAGATGATCAATTTAAGGATATTTAGGTATCAAAACAACATCTTCAAGTGAATTTGTTAGGTAAGCTCTAATTTGATTGTTTAGAGCCTCAGCTCTATGTAAAATTATTCTTTACATGAATTTCGGAGGGTTGGAAATTCCACATGGAAAGCTTTGGGAGCTGTAATTATGTTAATTTATCTTGAATCCCCATTATTAAGGGATTGTTTTCTTTTTATTTTTGGGTCACCTATTTTTTTTTACGTATTTCTTGTTGTTTTAGGATTTACTATTAAATAATTTCCCATGTTATTGGAGCTTAGGCAGGGATGAAATCCTATTGGATTAGTATAGTCATGCAAGCCCATATTGGATGAGATAACTACTAAGATTCCAAGGAAGTTAGGAACGTGGGGAGGCCATCACCTAAATGTTTTTTGGGTCGTTTGCTCTATATTATATTGTATTGTTGAGAGAGAAAACACATTAAAAAAAAAAAAAGGAAACTTGGGTGTAGAGAGAGAGTTAAAAAGAACGAAAGGCATTGTAGGAGATTGAGATTTGTGCCTTTAATTCTCTCAGGTAAAATACTTTGGAATTTTTTTTTTTTTTGACTTGTAAAATATTGTCGATTGTCTTCACTTGTGAGTATAATCACATATGTAACGAATCACGTGAAGTTCTGATGATTTTTTTACATTATCTTTTCCTGTTTTATTTTTTGCCTGCCGTTTACTTGATGTTGGTTCTATTTTTTCGTTTTTGACATGCCAAAAATCAACCCATTTTGATTTGGAGCTTCCGTGCACAATAAATTCATGGGAGATTTGGAAGGAAAGAAACAAAATATTTGTTGAATACGTGTCGGACGGAGAGAGATTGAATAAGATCATAAACTCAATGACTAGTTGGGTGCCTTATTACAAAAGGATGTTGTGATATCTCAAGTCATGATTTGGTATTCAATACTGTAAGAGGTAATTAAGATGGTATCTCATTAAAGTACACCTTTAATGTGTGGGGAACCCACCATATTTAGTACAAATCAAGATGAACTTTGATTAGGCAACTCGGGCCTAGCATTATATTGCGCCATCAATATGAACTATAAGTGAACATGGCATTGTTCAATTTTACATGGCCTTTCTAATGCTAGTGTCGTGTCAAAGATCGACACTCGTGTCCAGGAGATAAACAAAAAGGTAAATGGTTTGATAGGGTTGCAGTTCTATCAAAATAAATAATGCATCATTTTATAACTCATCGAAAATTGCAATTCAAGCATTGAAAAACCTTTACATCGATCATCTCGGCTTGAACATTATAATTGTGAAAACAAATTAGGATTTCAAGCTCTAAAGATAGTGTATATTTTAATAAATTTCTAAACATTCATTTCCCCCAAAAAATAAGTATTCAAAGATCTGTAATCTTTGTACTTTTTTTTAGTTTCAAATTTTATTGTCGGTGTTGGAAATTTAGTTTAGAGCCATTATGGAGATTTCTTTGCTGAAAGTGTTTTCCAGACGAGGATTTGATATGAGGCTTTATTTGATTTTCATAAAGCCTAAGCCTTATAAAAACTTCATCCAAACATAAAATCTTGGAAAAAAGCCATCGCATTGACATTCATGAGATGTTTATGGTTGGTACTTGGCTACGGCGGTATCAAGCGAGTTGTTGCTTGCAACTCCAGGTCCCACAATTTTGAGTTATCATCGTTCATTTTGGAAAACACAGTCAAGATGCTATTTTATAAAGCAGAGGCAGCCATTTGATTATGAAAATAAGTCCATATAAAATATATATACTTTGTATAAAGTTGATAAAAAAAGGGCGAGTTTGGTATAAGGTGTCACTATATATTATACATGTAAGGGACGCTTTTAAATTTCTACAGTAGTTCCCGTATCGAAAACCTTACGATGACTTGAAAATCTATGTTCAACCCTAGGTATGAAATTCAAAATTTCATAAAATAGTGCACAATGAGCGGATCTATAAACACTTGAAGTTATTGAAATAGATGGTCCGGATAACTTGTTACAAGATATACGATTTTTAAGACTTGAAAATTTTTTTTTTTTCTTGTATCCCTATGTGTCAAGGTCGATATGATCAATTAGAAGGTGTTCCAACTTTGAAATACTGTTATTTTTTACTAGATTTTTTAGGTGCACTTTACTTCCATATTATAAGGTTGAAACTTTATATGAACTTTTTCCTTTAAAAAAGATGATTTCAAGTCCAAAAATAGCGCATCTTGTAATATATTATCTGAATATTCTATTTTTCAAGATTTTCAAAGTATTTATATTTTTACTTGATTTGAACCACTTTTGGAGCTTTAAATTTCATAATTAAAGGTAAAAAAATTGATTTCCAAATCGTGTAGAATTTTCAGGCACGAAATTTCTATCTTCTCACAAAGTTTAGAGGCCCGTCTTACTTTTGTTTAAGGTTGCGTGCATATACAAACAACAACCTTTGATTCTTGATTAGGAAAAGTAGAGCTTCGAAAACACGACAAAAAATTATCCAAACATTTCTATTGGTACGTTCATGGCACTTTTTTATTTGTAATTTTTTAAAATGACTGAATTACTTATACCTCAAATCATCAAGATCCAAAATTTTGTAAGAAGTTTGGAAAATTTTGGATCTGGAAGATCCAAAATTTAAAGTTTAGAGTGCCTAATGGAAGTTTTGGTTTCCAAAATCTGAAAATTTTCATCTTCGGATTTTCAAAATCTAAAATTTCCAAATCTTGAAATTTGGAAAATCCAAAATATCAAGAATTTCATATTTTGAAAATACTAAATTCCTTTTGTTACCATGAGAGATTAGTAGTGGGTTTGATGTGCTATTGGAGCAAGAAAAACTTTCGAATTTTCAAAATCCGAAATTTCCATAGGAATTGTGGATTGAGATAAAGGTATTTTGGGAAAACACGAAAATATAAAAAAGGGGTGGTGAACATAAATGTGAAAATTGAAAAGGAATTCTTTAATAACAACATTTTAGGGGGATATGCATGTTCTCATTTTTTTTATTCTCCATGCTTTGCAAATTTATTTATTTCTTAATGCCTTTGATACAAAAGATGAAGCATATACAATTACTCCCTCTGTTAAAGCTCTATCTAAATGCATTTTTAGGATTATAAATTTTGGAAATGTAGCTTCCGATTCCAGCAACCAACCTTTGAAAAAAAAATACAAAAAATTATCTTGTATAATATGTGAGAGAAATAATATCCCAAGAGTGCTCACCATTTTCAAAAAAAGTAACACTGTTTTGGAACTCAAAATAATATTTTTACAAAAAAAAAGTTTATTTAAGATGTCAACCTTATGCTATGGAAGTGCACTCTCTAGAAAAGATTGTTCTAATGTTGAAAAACCCTCCAATGGTTTATCTCGACTTTGAGATATATGGATATAGAAAAATAAATAATTTCAAGTATTAAAAATAACATATTTTGTAACATATTATCTAGACCATAGATTTTTAATATTTTGAAGTGTTTATATATAATGCTCAATCTACACTATTTTTTAATGTTTAAATTCTATAGTATGGATCAGAGTAGATTTTTGGCCATTCAAAGAAGGAAAAAGTTCATATAAGGATGCAACCTTATAATGTAGAACTAGGGATGCACCTAAAAATCTATCAGAAAAGGTAGTTTTAATGTTGAAAAACCCTTTGATTGATCATCTCGACATCAAGATGTATGCCCATGAAAAATAAAAAGATTTTCAATCTCAAAAATAGTGCATTTTACAACATATTATCTACACCGTCCACTTTCAAGATTTTTATATGTTAATAGATCTACTTGATTTTAACCATTTTTGAAATTTAAAATTTTATAATTAGATATAAAAATAGATTTTGAGTTAATCCTAAAAACATTTTATATCAAAATTATATACCATGGTAAAATTTGAATGTGTACCTTATCTTTACACCTATGAATGCATCCGTATGCCAACTGCACCCTTCAAAGAATTTGAGGCACTGAAATATCTTTTCGGCGCTATTTGAAGGTGTACCTTACTTTAATTATTTAATGCATAAATCTTATACAAACAACACCTATCTACAAAGGGTAAGGTTTGTTTAGAGCAGAGGCTCTAAACAATCAAAGTAAAGCGCACATTCAAATACTTTCAAGAAATGTGGTTGCAATATTAGAAATCTTTGTGATAGCCTTAAAATATATTTTTATCTTTAATTATAAAATTTAAGGCTTCAAAAATAGTGTAGATCAAGCAGATCTATGAAAACTTGAAAATCTTGAAAATTGACGGTTCAAAAATATGTTACAAGATGCACTCTTTCCAAAACTTGAAATCTTTTTTTTTTTTTTCTCCTGTCCATGCATCTTGGAAAATTTGAGGATATTTGGGTGTCAAAATAACCTCTTCTAATGAAGTTTTTTAGATAGGCTCTAATTTGATTGTTTAGAGCCTCAGCTCTACATAAACTTTTTCCTTTTACAAAATGCTCAAGCCAGCTATTAAGCTATCGTTTTCTAAACCGGTATCGGCAAAAAGAATGGACTGTGCGTGAGAAATATGGATTAATAGAAGATGTGGTACGGATATTTTTTCAAATATCTCAAAATTAAACTTGAAAAATAAAAGAAAAAAGTTTATATAGAGCCAAGGCTCTAAACAATTAAATTAAAGTGCACCTCAAAATTTTCGTTGGAAGAGGTTGTTTTGTTGTTCAAATATCTTCAAATTCATCATCTCGACATCAAGATACATAGACATGAAAAAAAAATGGATTTCAAGTTTTGAGAATAGTGCATTGTGTAATGCATTTTTGGACCGTCAATTTTCAAGTTGTATAGATCTGCTCGATCTATATTATTTTTAAAGCTTTAAATTTTATATTTAAAAATAAAAATATATTTTAAAACTATCACAAAAATTTTCAACATTAAAACCACATTTCTCGATACTATTTTAAGGTGTGCTTTGTTGCGATAGTTTAGAGCCTTGGATCTATACAAAACGCAAAATAAAATCGACAAAGTTGTTAATCATAAGGCCGTTTAACAGTACGGCTTATACCGGAAATCAATATATATTATAAATTCCGAAGATATTATGCTCCCATAGGAGTATGCTGTCCATTTACTATCTGAAGTAAAACCCCAAGATTAATTTTAGAACCCTGGATCTTGGGATGTAACCCCTTCAATCCCCAGGATTAATTTTAGAACCTTGGATCCTGGGATGTAACCCATTCAATTCATAGACTACCTAAATGAAAAAAAAAAAAAGAAAAAAAAAATCCTAATTACATTAACTATGCACTCGAAGAAAATATTGTCTTGAGATTGAATAAATGTTTAATTTTTGCGGTATTTGAAAATAATCATCACTAAAGGTGGTTTTTAAGATTTTGACTGAAAATATTTTCTTAAATAGGTCTCCTTATGACTTAGGAATAATGTACATTATGCTCCCGCGAGAGCATAGTACATTATGGTAATTGTTGGCTATTAATTGCACCATGTTTGTCGTTACTCATCATCTCTTCAATAGAGGGAAAATCAGAGAAGAGAAAGGATCGGTTTCTCCCTCGTCTCTTCAAGCTGAGGAAATCCGTTAACAGACGTGAAGGTCACGACCGTTTTCCGGGGGCTACGACAAAAAAAATCCGACCACAGGGAAAGGCCCAGCCGGAAAACTGCCGCTTGAGGACTGTTTCTGTCATCGAACTTGGCCGTGAAACCACCATTATTTACAGAGAGCACCTTTCATTTCTTGAAGCTTGGAGATTCGTGTTCTATAGAATACAGTTGGTATGAGCTTTGTGTAGATTCACTCATTCTCTCTGGTTGTCTTGAGCTTTCAAGTTTTGTTTTTGGGGCTTTATCAGTTTTTGGACATAATGCCTGGGAGCATCTCAAATGTTTTGGACCATCACTCGATTTGTGTTGCGCAGGGCCATGCTAATCTTATCTGTATAATTCCAATTTTATCAGAGGTCTCCAAAGAAATGAAAAAATGTTAATTTCATAATCCATTCCTGTTCTGATAAATTTCATCTCCCAATTGATCGCAGAATGTATCTCAGCCAATTGTTCAATCATGGAAAAGGAAAAACTCAGTCCATAATTATCTTTTTTTTTTTGGTTGATTCATATTCAGAGTTAGCCGTTGATTGAGACTAGAGTTCATGCATTTGTAATGCTTATTTCATCTTTTTTTTTTTTTAGAGAGAATGGATATCGTTAGAGCAATTCAGGGAAGCCAGGATCGAAGGCTGGTGACCAAATACAACAATGCCATCTATGTCATACAAAGGGCTCTTGCATTATACTCGTAAGGGATCGTAGCTTTTGATTTCAGCTGTTCGAGTTAAAAAAGTGCTTGTTCATTTTCTAATTTTGCTGTTTATTTGGGGCATTAATTGATAGACATAAAACTTTTTTAGGGTAGTTCAGCTGTAGGATTTGAAATTGAGATTTACTGTTGCCATCGTCAAGACCTTACTAATCAAGCCCAATCCCCAATCCTCCAACTTGCAAGTTCATTTATTTGAATAATTTGGGTTTTTTCATTAGTTCAAGGGTTCTGTACATTCTTCTTATCTGTGATATGAAAGTTGATGATCGTGACCTTGGATGACAAGTTTGCAATTTAGTGTGTACGTTGTAAGTGGGGTGATTTTGAAGTCCTTGATTTGTTAAAGCTTGGGATTGCTTGGATTTTCTGGAAAGAATGTAGAGTTCATTTAGTTTTATGCGTTATTTGATGTATCATGTAATCATCCTTTTCACTTTTGATAGGTAATGAAGTACTTAATTTCTTAGTTGCAATGTTACATAGACCGGACTGTAAAAGACTCAAGTTTAAAAAAAGGCAAGGCAGAAAAATTGTATTAATTGCATATTTTTAGAGAGAGAGAATTTCGTGCATTACATCCGCTCGATAATTTTACTAAAATCCCTATATGGACATCATTATAATAGAATTCTTCATTTCTATCATTTCTGTTTCTATCTGAGTATGTATAGACATCACTCTAGGGACTCTTAAACACTACTGACTGACTGAGCTAACTACACTTAATAAACCCATGCCTAGAGTGCTGCTTCAGCAGAAACATGACATCCGTAATTTATGAAGTTACTAATGCATGTTAAACAATAAAAAGTTAACGTTGAATCTCTGTAAGCGATATCATTAAGTCCAACCAGAAATCCTAATTTAAAGAAATGAAATCAGTTGTTGCCTCCTTGCCTTCTGTCCCACCATTGCCTTCACTTGCCATACAAAAATTATTGTTGGTTAATAAGATACTAAAAATTAAGTTGCGGTCGTGCTTGCTACTTTGTCTACTTGGCTTCTCATCAATTTGTCTCTGGTAGCGGTCAGTCTGTCACTCCCAAATTATTCTTCATCTCCTAAAGGATTTCTTACTTGTCTTCAATAGAAAAAGATCACAAAAAAAACACCGTAGTTACCTTGTACTAGTACAAACCAACCTCTTGCTGCAACCATACTTTTCCATTCCCTCGTGAAGATTAATTAACATTTTAGTTATAGAAACATACAGTAGGTTTGAAGGAGAAGAAATCTGAATTACATTATTATATTTGTTTATAACTTTATATGCTTATCTCTAATAGTCTCCCAACCAAGTGACTTTTAGTTCTTTTTTTTTAATTGTCTTATTCCTTTTTTTCTAAATAATAGTAGACTGGTTGGGAACCAGTGCTTTTTATTGTTTTGTGATAGGATGGTTTTCATTTCTATTTTTACCCTTTCTTGGATGAATTGGTTGTGGTTGCATGTTGATTTTGCTGCTGGTTTTTAGCTGCAGAGCCACTTAGTTGTGTTTTTTTTCTTTTAACATGTTCTATCTGGTCTCCGTTTTTTCACATATAAAGTAATTGAATCAGCTAGCACTTTGACCATATGCTTTTTGCAGGTTCGAGGAAGTTGCTTTCAGCTTCAACGGAGGGAAAGATTCAACTGTATACTATTCAACCTTTTCCTAAAATGAGTGAGGTTCTGATTTAGTTGCGAGTATGGGTTATGAACATTTACCATAAAGTTTCATGTTCAGGTCTTACTGCATCTCCTTCGAGCTGGGTATGCTCTACAAGAGGACCGGGCTGGTTGTTTGAATGTGGAGTGCAGTAACTCAAAGTTGAAACATCCAATACGAACTATCTATTTTGAGAGTCCCTGTGCATTCCTTGAAATCAATGCATTCACTTATGAAACGGCAGCTGCGTGAGTCTTTTAACCTGGTTCAAGTTGTTTTGCTTTTGTCTTTTCCACATACCAGGAAATGTGAGTCGATCGTGTGCTCTGATCGTGCAAGTATGTGAAATATGAAAGCTTATGTCATGTTTTAGTCAGCAGTTAAAACTCTTTTTCTGTACAGTTATGACTTGCAGTTGGAAATTATTCGCCTCGATTTCAAAGCTGGTTTGGAGGCACTACTTAGGGAAAAGCCTGTAAAAGCCATCTTTCTTGGTACCCGTATTGGTGACCCTAATGCGGTATGTGAGCAGTGAGCTTAAATATATATATTTTTTATTTAGTTCAAGAAGTTGAACCTTAGATGTTTTGTGGACCCTACTGGCAAATTTTTAATTATGTCAATGAATCACCTACTGCTACACTTACAATTGTGATCTATACTGGTATCCAAACCATGAATTCACAGGCACACAGGCGAGAGTGTGTGTGTGTGTGTGTGCGTGTGTGTGTGTGTGTGAGAGAGAGAGAGAGAGAGAGAGAGAGAGAGAGAGAGAGAGAGAGAGAGAGAAATGGTTAACAAGATTAAAATCCCTAGGATAAAAATGGTATTCTTAAGAAGAAAATCTAATAGCATAAAAGTGGTATTACTTCAAAAAATGAATCAAACATTAAAATTTTAAATATATTTAAAAAGCATATAGTAATTACTTTAAGAAACGAATCAGAACATTGAAATTGTAAATAGATTTAAAAAGCATGAGATGCGTCTTCTTTCTACTAACTTGTTAATTGTGGCTATTAAGTTGGAGCATTTTCTAAGTTCTTAAGTTAGAGCATTTTTGAGAAGGCCTCCTATTTAGATGAAGCCATGAGGGTGTTATCAAATTTAAAATTATCATACAAAAGAGATATCCTTTTAATGGAATTATTCTTTTTAAGAAATGGCATTTTAGGAACTAGATCTGATATATGCCCCTCCAAACCCTCATTTAGTAATATATTGTTTATATTTTTTAAATGGCAACTTACATGTTGCATGTCCAGGTTGGTCAAGAACAGTTTTCACCAAGTTCACCTGGATGGCCGCCATTTATGAGAGTGAATCCCATCTTGGATTGGTCCTACAGGTTCTCTTTAAATTATCGAGCTGCATGCTGACCCTTTTGAAGTACTAGAATAGTGGCTCTGTTCCTCTGGCATGAATGCAGTTTGTGCTAACAACCTTACTGTATGTTGCTTGCAGAGACGTGTGGGCTTTTCTATTAACATGCAAGGTTCCTTACTGCAAGCTTTATGACCAAGGGTAAGTCTTCACCCTCAATTTGAACAATGTATTCTTACAGAAAACATTCTAAACTCATTTTTCGGTGTGTCTCATCCTTCTCCAGATGGTTAAAGTCATTACTTCCGTGAACAGTGGCATGAATAGTGCTGTGAATAGTACCATGAACAGTGAAAAATGTTTGAAACTAGAGAGAAAGAAAAAAGAAGAGGAAAAGAAAGAGAAAAAAGAAGAGGAAAAGAAAGAGAAAAAAGAAGAGGTAAAGAAAGAGAAAAGAGAAAAGAGAGAAAATATGAAAGAGAAGAGTGGAGAGAGTGAAATGAGATTCAGTCACCTCATGCCCACTAAGATCTTTATTTATATTGTTTGTTTAGGGTTTACAAAGGACAAAAATACCCTCAATGAAAATAAGTATCCTAAAGTATATGAATATGACATAAATGCCCCAATACACAAAACAAGTTATTCTTTGACACTTCCCTTAAGCTGGAGCATAGATGTCACCCATGCCTTGCATGGAACAAATTTGTTGAGTCGGGTTACGACTAGGCGCCCTGGTGAACATACCAGCCAATTGATCCAATGACTTCACATATGGGGTTGTTATTTGCTTGCTGGTTACTTTTCTCATGAATGAAGTGACAATCCATTTCAATATGTTTTGTTCTTTCATGAAAAACTAGTTGCCTACAATATGAATGGCTGCCTGATTGTCACATAACATCTTCATTGTTTCAGTAATTGAAAAATCCATTTCTTGCATCAAGGTCTTCAGCCACATTAACTCACATATAGTATGAGTTATAGCTCTATGCTCAGCCTCTGGACTAGATCCGATGCAGTTAAAAATTGCGTTATTCAAAAAATTCTTAACTTTTCCTTGCATCAAGATCCTGCCACCACATTCTATTTCTTGCTATGCCAAGTCACCATTCCTCCAACAAAGGTGCAATAGCTCGTAATAGATCTTCTATCTGGAGGTGATCTTGCCTCAACATTAGAATAACTCTCAATACCAAAGGGCTCCCTCAGGTATTTCAAAATTCTTTTTACTACTTCCCTATGTGGACTTCTAGGAGAATGCATAAACTGACATACGACACTTACAACAAAGGTTATATCTGGTCTAGTGATTGTCAAGTAGCTAAGTCTACCTACAAGTCTTCTATAACTGTCAGGATCTTCTAGTAAGTCTCTTTGATCCACTGAAAGTTTGGAACTTGGATCTATGGGTGTATCAACCGGTTTAGCCCCTAACATCACTGTTTCTATTAGTAAATCAGTTACATATTTCCTTTGGGAAAGACTAATACCATAATGTGACGAGCTACTGCAATCCTAAGAAAATACCTCAGTTGCTCCAAGTCCTTTTGTCTGAACATACTATTGCAGATAATTCTTAAACTTCTGAATTCCTTCTTGATCAGTGCCTGTAATAATAATATCATCAACATAAACAACTAAGACAATAATTCCATGGGCTTGTTTTTGAATAAATACTGAATGATCCACATGGCGCCCCTGAAAACCATACGCCATAGTGAGTTCGTTGAATTTCTCAAATCATGCGCATGGTGACTGCTTTAGGCCATAAATTGCTTTCTTCAACCTACATACCTTGTCCGACTCCCCTTGAGTAACAAACCTTGGTGGTTGCTCCATATAGACTTGTAAATTCCTATAGAGGAATGCATTCTTAACATCAATTTGATAACCACCCCGTATGTGCTGCTGTAGATATAACTACCTTAATCGAATTAAGTTTTGCCACAGGAACAAATGTCTTAGAATAATCAATACCAAATGTTTGTTCTACCCTTTAATCTCTCCACAGATCCATCTGGCTGGTACTTAATAGTATATATCTAATGACATCCAATTGTTCTAGCCTTTAATCTCTCGACAGATTTGTCGGCTGCTCGAGTTGGTGGTGATGGTCCTTCTTTTAATTGCCGTTTCGTATACACTTTGAGAGGTTGCTCCTATGGAATACTAGTCATAGGAGGAGAGATAGGCTCTACAGTAGGAGATACTTGAGATAATGAATAATCAACAGAGAAAAGATTAGGAATGGAAACAAGAGTAGAAGAAGTAATGCGTTGTGAATTCACCTCTTGTATAGACTGTCCGGAAGCTATTTCTAGCATTTTACCCTCATTATAAAAGTATGGAATTTTTCATAAAAGGTAAGATCTGCATGCACAAAGTTCTTTTTCAAAATAGGGTGATAACACTAATAACCTGTTTGGGTACAAGAATTTCCTAAAAATACACATAATAGCTCGGGGATCCAATTTGTATGTTCCAGGACCTAAGACCTGAACAAAGCAAACACACCCAAAAACTCTAGGGGGCACAATAAACATGGGTCTATTGGGAAAAAGCAAAGAATGTGGTGATTTTCCATCCAAACCAAAGGAAGACATACGATTTTATCAAATAACAAGCTATCAAAACAACATCTGCCCAAAAAATTTCGGGTATGTGCATATTTAACAATAAAGCACGAGTTGCCTCTATTATATGACAGATTTTTTTCTCTGCTACTCCATTCTGTTGGAGAGTAGGCGCACATGATGTGTCATGCAAAATGCCATGTGTGGCTAAATAATTCTGGAAATCTCAAGACAAATATTCTTTAGCATTATTTGAATGCAAAACACAAATATTCTTTCCAAACATAGTTTGAATTTCTTTATGAAACAAGCAAAAAATAGACAAGGCCTCAGATTTGTCTTTCATTAGATATAACCATGTCATCCGAGAAAAATTATCAATAAAATTAAAAAATATCCGTAACCACAGACTTTGAACTCTAGGAGGATCCCAAACGCCTGAAAGAACAACTGGAAAAGCCACAAACTCTCGTTCATTAATTCCAGAAGGAAAAGAGGTTCTATGATGCTTTTCTAACTCACAAGCCTCACACTCAAGAGTTGGCATCAACTCTAATGAATAGACTAACATCTTCAAATGATTGATAGATGGATGACCAAGTCTGCAATGCCATTGAAGAGGGGAAATACTAGAATGTAGAGCAGCACCCACAAGGCTATTATTAAGATGCTAGAGCCCACCAGACTCACGACCGCCACCAATCATCGTCTTTGTCTTTAAATCTTGAGAAACATAATATAAGGGATAGAAAGTCACTGAACACTAAAAGGCGATTTAGCTACTTTATTGACTGGCAATAAACTGAATGAAAACTTTGGAACATAAAGAACAAAAGATAATGAGAGTGAAGAAGGACACACAACGCCTTTACCCGATACAATAGATAAAGAACCATCTTTTAGAGTGACAGTAGTAGCGCCATCTGGTTTATTGAGAGACGAGAACATAGAGGACTCACCAGTCATATGATCAGAGGCTTCTGAACCAATGAACCAAAGAGAAGCTTTCTGAGATGTAAGGAATGTAGAAATACTTGTATTAGCCAGAGTAGCACTGGAAGAGGAGGGATGAGTAGATGGCTCTAACTAACTGTATTCTTCTCGTGAGAGCAACATTGAGTCACTAACAAAATGTAGAGCTTGGTCTTGATCGTTGCAGCCAATTGGGTGCACACCATCATCTTCAGAAATTTAGGACACCTGGTTAGCCCAAGCAGGCTTACCAAACTTATTCTAGCATTTTCAACAGTGTGATTTGTCGCCCACAATAAGTGCACTTCCTGCTGCCTCGACCTTTACCACAACCTCTCGCTAAATCATGACCAGGTCTTCTATTTCCACTACCACGGCCTCGGCTGTCACCTCTACCCATGGAGGAGGTTAAAGTAGGCCCATCACCAATGCTAGTAGCCGATGAGGAAGAAAATACAGTAACTCGTTGAAGGCTAGAATATACATTATTGAGAGAGGGAAGTTCACTACTAGCTAAGATCTTCCCTCGAACAACATGATACTCAGAATTAAAATCAGATAGGAACTTTGCAACTCTTTTTGCTTTTTAAGAAGTTCCATATCGTTCGCTAGGGTTGATAAATATTCAACTCTTCCCACACCTCGAAGAGAATTATAATAATCCCAAAGGCTTTTATCTCCTTGTTGTAAGAGGCATATACTCTCATAAATTTGATAAATCCGAGAAATATTTTTATCATAGTATATTTCCTGTACCGCTTCCCACACTTCCTTAGTAGTATCATAGAATATAACATCAGCTCTTACATGGGGTTCCATACTATTTCATAGCCATGTTATAATCTGATAGTACTCCCAAAGCCACTGATTATACCCACTTTCTGACTCTTTTGGGTGTTCTTTAGTTAAAATTTTCATCTTACCTCTTGCGCTTAGAAAAACCTTTATGGCTTGCGCTCATAAAAGGTAATTGGACCCATTTAATTTTTCAAAGATTGCTGGAGTTCCTATCAGTGTTCCCATAAATGCCAGGCGGCCGTGGGGGTCTAGGGCGCCCATCGCTTAGGCGGGCACCCAAAACCTAGCGGCCTAGTAGAATAAAAAGTTGTTTTAAGCTCAAATATTGTGTAAAAAATTTAAAAATACATATTGAGACATATTCTAGTCCATTATTTCATGCGCTTTAAATTGAGACATATTAAAAAATACATATTGTGACATATTTTAGTCCATAATCCAAGATAGCAACTTAGCAAGACATCGATTCATCATCAAGAAAATGAAAGAAAATAAGAAATAACACATTGGATTAAGGGGGCACATCAAATGTCTATAATCCACAAGTTCGCATACACTCGTCCATACTCCATTAGTTCATATTCATAGTCCACACATAGTCAAAACTACACATAGTCAAAACTTAAAAGGTTACAACCACAGTACACAACCAATAGGAGGAAAAGAAAAATGAAAAAAAAAATATAGACTTGAAGACTCAAAAGAGTCTTAAATCATCACTTATCATCAGAAAAAGCAGGGTTAGTTGCATCTGCATCATATGCATCGGAGTTAAGGCCATCATCATCGGAATCATCTCCCTCAACATAATAGTCATCCTTCTCTGTCTCTTCTGAATCTAGCTCTGCTTCCTCTTCTTCTTCCTCTACCCTCGTCCTCTGGGAAGAAGATCTAGTGGCCCTAGGATGGTCAACTGCTGTCCTTGTGGCCTCCATGACTATATCCCATGTCAATTCGTCATGCCCCTCGACCTCATCATCATCAACCAACCAGTTCATAGCATTATCTATATTTTTTGATTTGAGGGGTTCTCTCTTATCTCTATTTGCAAACCTCTGCTTCAAGTATCTATTGTACTTCATATAGACTAGGTCATTGAGCTTGTTTTATTCAAGCCTGTTCCTTTTCTTTACAGGAATCTAATAAATCAAATGAAACTAATTAATATAAATATATAACATAAGGGAAAGGTTTTTATACCTTCTCTACAACATAGAAGATATATATTTCCCCCCATTCAGCCATCCAATTTAGATCAAGTGAGCCATTGATCAATTGATCTAGATTCGATGCCTCAGAGTATTTTATTTTTAGTTTTTTTTTTCTACAAATTATATGAATATGAAATTTGGTACGTGTCATCTTCTCATTGGGGCGTGCCTAAAAAAAATATTAAAAAGAATTTTTTGATAAAATATAATGACCAAAATACCCTTGAAAGATTCAAGTGGTATTTTGGTCATTTTATTTTATTGGTAATATTTTTTTTTTACAAGTGTGAGTTTAAGAGAGGCGTGGATGCGCAAAATTTGGTGTCAAAATATGTTTTAGAAAAGCAATTAAAAAGAAAACAGTGTAGAGACGTGACATTGTGATTGGGGCCATCTCAGCTGTCAATTCAGAATGGACAGTTGGATAGGGGGGAAGTATATTAGTTTTATGCAGTAGGGGAAGCATAGAAAGCTTGCTCATAACATAGTACTAGTACACTACAAAACTACAAATTTACAACGGACATAGTAATTACTAACTAACTGGTAACTACTAAAATACTAATACAAATTCGTAAATTGTAATTTGTAAACTAATAAAATAAACTAAATTACCATCTCAAAAGTACTCTTATGCCGCTCACAACCGGACGAGGTAGTGGTTAGGCTCAATCTCCGAATGTCCAACTTTTGTAAATTTGGAGCACTAGGCTCAAGATCCGAATGTCCAACTTTTCTAAATTTGGAGCACTACACCCATGTTGGCTTCACCAATTGGCTGCAAATTGATTATGAATTACAATTGTTAATTATATATGAAATATAGATTATGGAAAACATGCAACAAACATGAAATGAAACTTGGACTTGAGGAACTTAAGAATTTTATTATCTAGATCAATTTTGGTCCTTTGCCTCACCGCCATTGGACTCCCGAAAGACTTTAATTGGTTCTTGTAACTTATTTGCTCATCAACGCATATAATGTTCTGGATATCTGGATTAGGGGCTAGCCTATCTACATATTAAATCCAGTCATTTGTGTGTATATCCCTATCAGCATAAAAACAAGCTGGGGTAAAAAAATAGCCAGCTGTATGCAATGATCGATGTAGCTGCTGTCTCAATTCTCATCAATAATCTTCCAAATAGGCTCATAGCAACTCATGTCATCATTTAAATTATGAGCGATCTCTCTCTTGCATTTTTCCATTGCCTCATATATGTAGCCCATGGAAGGGCACTATTGACCATACGAAGGACTTTGACAAGAGGAAAAAATGCCTTAAGAGCACCCTTCACCTCTTGCCAAAAAGCCTTAGAAAGATAATATCTCTCACCTTCTCTTTCTGATCCCTGGACCACTTGCATGCTCTCCATTCATCCGAGGTAAACATCTGCTTCAACTGGACTCTCCACGAATGTATGCTATCTAGGCATAGGTACCAGCTAGCAAATCTCGTGACCTCAAGCATCACAATTTCTTTCTTCTTTATAAATCTGCGCATCATGCTGAGGGTGAGGGTGTGGCTATAAATGAAAGTCGTAACTTACTTTGTCTTTTTAACTGCACCTGAAATATCGCTCAAACCACCAAGAGCCTCAAGCATGAGGTCTATACAGTGTCCTGCACATGGTGTCCAAAAGATACTAGGGTAAAAGCTATGCGAAACAAATTAGCGGCAGCAACATTAGGAGCAATATTATATGTGACAACCTGTATAACATGTTGCTCCCCAACCTCCTTGATACCCTTCTCCATCACTTGAAATATGTAATGGGCATCATGGCTATTATCAGATGCATCGATCCCTAAAGGGAAATTCACCAGCAAATCCATCTGGCTTCTTCTTCTTATCACTCCATGTGTCAATCATAACAAAAACTCCATAATAAACCCATGCATCCTTCTGGGACTCCACAATCTCCCTTGTGACAATCACCTCTTTTTTCAAAAGACGCTCTGAAAGCTAATATAGGGTTGGGGGCTTCATCCTAGTCCCAAATTGGCAAATTGCATCTACCAAGGTGTAGAAGTTGTTTAGGTGAGCGGCATTGAAAGGAATGCCCGCCTCATAAAACCATCTAGCAATATAAATGTATTGTGCAGCTCATCTCTCTCTTCCTTCTTGATTCTATTCTCAATAATTGTTTGCTTATTTGTTTTCTCTCCTGTAACCTCAAGGTCAGGTTGGGGCAAAAATCAATCCATAGGCCCTCTAACCAGTGGCCTCTTAGGCCCCCTACTTTCAGAATCAAGTACAACTTCCTTTTCCTTTCCCTAGTCTGGGATAGTTGTTCCACCTCTTTACACCCCTCCTGATCACTATCATCATCATCATCATCAAAATTGACACGAACCAAAAACCTTAGCTCTGCTATGGATGCCTTTCTCTTCTCTTTTTTCTTTTTTACAATACTCGTATCATTTTTTATCTCCTCTCTAATAGCATTAGGAATGTTTTTACACCAAACAACATCCCCCTTGATACCGGCAATATGTTTCTTAACCCGATTTATACCCCCATTTATATCCTTTCCACAATAATTGCATCTTATGCAATTTTTATCCAAAGGATTCAAGTTATACCCATATTTCCAACCCGGATCACTACTTCTATTAGATCTTGAATAAGACATCTCAAAATAATACAAGCAATCTAAAAAATAAAATTTTCCACTAACTTTGATTGCTTGATCTCCAAACTTCCACCTTTGAGATGTTTTCTAATCTCAAAATCTTCTAAAAAACCCTCTAATTGACCTATAAAACTTCCAAAATTAAATCTAATCTCAATAGGTGATATCTCAATGGGTGATGTCTAGATCGATTTCTCGTAACCTTCGATCCTAAGGAAATCACAAAAATCTGGTTGTTTTAGGTCTTTCTTTCTGAAATGGGCTCAAATGGGGTTTAAGTTTGAAATGAACATAAACCCCACCTTTTCCCCTCTTATTTTTATAAAACAGCTAAAAAATGCCCCTCAATGAGGGGTATTTCTGCTCCTGGGCGGCCGCCGAGGGCTGGGTGTTGGACGCCTAGGCAGCCGCTACCTATTTTTACCGCCTAGGCTTGGCCAAGGCACTCAGGCCTTCTGGACCACTTAGGTGCTAGGCAGTCCGCCTTTGGGAACAATGGCTCCTAGTATGCCACTGACAGTAGGAATTCTAGGTTTATTTTCCTCAACTATAAGAGCAAAACAATATCAAATAAGAAAGGTATGAAAATATATGTCGAGTCACATACTAAAAAACACCTTAAAAACTTGTTGGAAATTTATAAATCCAATTATCTTCAAGCACAAAACAATAAATAGCGCGCACAATAATATCTCAATTTACTATACGTAGAACACTTATCTGTTTAAAAGCCAATGCATGAATCTCTTTCCACTATAACTCACGATGAAACCCAAAACAAGGCATTCACGACTTTTGCAACACTTGCAGCATGTGACACTTGTTACTCTCAGCTTTTCACTTCCAAGACATGAACCTTTTAATGGCACGAACATGCACCACACATAGAGGCCACCATGTTGGCCTCTCTCACACACACACAGAGGAATACTTCTTGACAAAATCAGTATTAACATGATTAGGGCTTTCCCTCTCTCTCTTTTTTTTAAAAGAAAAGGTGCCTATTTCTTTAAAGACGAGAGAAGAAGACAATAAGCAAATCTATGCTCTGATATCATGTGAACAGGACTCGTGAACAGTATCATGAATAGTATTGTGAACAGTGTCAACCCTAAGGGGCCGTTTGGGTACCTGAAAATCTATTACATGATAATAGATTATAAGGAAATATGACATTTTCACTATTTGGGTACACTTTAATAGTAAGGAAATGGAAAGAGATTACCAGAGATTTCCCCAAAAATCATAAAATCGATTAAGCGTGGTGAGGAGTGAAAAATTTATTACGCGCTTGACAGGTAATCTTTAGAAATCTTTCACGCGCGTCTCTCTCTGCCCTATCCCCAACTTAAAAAAATGCCAATTTGCCATTTTTACTCTCTCAAACTCGTCTGAGGAACTTACCAAAGCGACGTTTTTCTCTTCACTGGTTTGCATAGGTGGTGCCTCCCTCTCTAAGCATGCCCCCTCTCTCTCGAGCCATAATAACTGGTTTGCATAAGATGCTCCCTCCCTCCCTCCCTCTTTAAGCTTGCCCCCTCTCTCTTTTGAGCCCTCTCTAAGCCCCCCTCCTCTCTCTCTTGAGGCCTAATAACTGGTTTGCATAAGGTCCTCCCTCTCTCTTGAGCCCTAATAACTGGTTTGCATAAGGTCCTCCCCCTCTCTCCCTCTCTCTTGAACCTCAATAACTGGTTTGCATAAGGTCCTCCTCCTCTCTTTAACCAGTTATTTTGGTGTGGATAAGCCTTGCCTCTTTAGTGTCCTCCAATGCCTCAACATTTTCTACTGCAATTACCAAACCTTCTAGTTTTCTAATCAAACCTCAAAATTTTCTATTGCAATTACCAAACCTTATAGTTTACTCATCAAACTTCTTCCTATTTTTTAACTTGTACCATAAAGATTTTGAATTTGGTAACATAAATTTATTGCTTATTTGAAATTATATAGAGAAATTTGAAAGACTTCTATAAAAAATAAATAAAGATAAGGCTTATCACAATAAAAATATGTTATTTCAATCATATTATTCCAAGGACTTATCATGTTGAAACCAAAGTCTTATCATGTTAGAAGACATGTGATTCCATGTAAGTGCCAAAGACATGCAAAATAAGTAGGAAATGGTGTGATGAGGACTTTAGAATGATACAAGGTATTGTTAAAAAATATTTTTGGAATGGTGATGATGTTATTATTAGAAAATCTTTTTGGAATGGTATGATGATAACTTTAATTCCTCATTTTAGTGGAATTTTGTGACAAAAAAGAAAGAAATGATAGTTTATAGGCACGTGCTGGTAAAATGTTGGTAATGCATTTCTCATATTTCTTCCAGACACAGCCAAACAGTAGCAATGTATTTTTCAGGTTCTAAATACTACCCTAACAGTAACAATCCATTTGCTGATAATGTATTACGCTGTAATGTATTACGCCAGTAATATATTTCACAGACAATATATTTCCAGGTATCCAAACGGCCCCTAAATGAAAATAAGTATCCTAAAGTATAAAAAAAAAAAGGAAATGCCCCAAAACATAAAACGTTATTCTTTAACAGCTTGAAATACCGAAAATAACGTTTTTGACTTTCAACATTTGTCGTGGTTTATTTTTTAATAGATCTAACAACTTCATAGAATTCTAACTTCTTGCATTTTATGATGCATGTCGTGCACTAGTTGTGGAACTTAGTGTTTTAAAAACTGATTGGTGGACTGGATCGTCCACCCACCTATTTTGATACAGATCGGCAGAATCAATGATCTGGATCAGCTGGATCGGCTATTCGGCAATTTCTTTTTTTAAAGGCGAAAGAAGAATAAAAACGTAAAGATATAATATGTAACATATACTTCTTGACAAACACATAGATTGTCGATTGGCTAGATCTTGCACCTTGAAGGTGCAATCTTTGGGGTTTGAATCCTCTCCTCTTTAAGTCCTAAAAGGAAAAAATCACACACATAGATTTTAAAAAAAGAGCATGTGGTGGAGCTCAAAACCTTGAACCTTGAGACTACGGTTTGGGCATGCTAACCATTAGGCCCCTTTAGCATTTTTGTTTAATATTTTCTATCTTATGACATATATTGTTTAAAACATTTGTCCAACCCAAGAACTGGTTCATTCTTGGGTAATTTGCAACTGAATTGGCAACCTTTTAAACACTGGTGGAACTCATATAGTCACTAAGAATGGGAGTTGTATTCTTGGAACCTTAGCTACAAGTTGCAACTGAGCCATTTGTTGACCATTACTGCTCGGAATATAGAAACTCATTTCATTTATTTCACTATGGTTTTGTTATATAATCTATGTTAAAATCGAGCCTCTTGATTACCTACTTAAAATTTGTTGAGCCCCAATTATTCATTGCGTGTTGCTGTAGGTTGGTTTGTTGTTAGCTTAATGGGTTGGATGGTTGCAATGTTGAAAAGTTCAGCACCTGGCTGGCCACCTAGCTGGCCAAGCTTTAAAAACGCCTAGGTGTGCCCTAGGCGGACATTTTCCTGGGCTTCCGCCTAAGAACTCGCCTTAGGGCCTGCAGTTAGATGCGACTTGGCCCAAGGAAGAAAAATGCCCTCGGCTAAGGTAAAAAAAGTCCTTTCCCCCTGTGAAAAGGGGGGAAAAGGGTTTTGGTGGTGCATTCTAGCCCCCCATATACGCCTTGTGCCATCCCTTAAAGAAAACAAAAAAAAAAAAAGGAAAGAAAAAAATGTACCCTTAAGAATAAAAAAATAGTTAGGCCCATACAAATGGTTAGGGCCCTTCTCTCTCTCTCGCTCACAGGACCATGTGCTCTCTCTATATATAAGAAGAAGAAGAAAAAGTAGATGGCCTCCAAGTGTTTAGTGAGAGGCCTCTCTCTCTCTCTCACTCACACACAAATACACGTATGGACCCAAATGCTCTCTCTCTCTCTTTACATATAATAGGAAATAAAAGAAGAAGATGACTACCAAGTGTTCAATGTGAGATCTCTCTCACACACACGAACCCATATGCTCTCTTTTACATTCTATATACTAGACAAGAGAAAAGAAGATGAACTTCAAGTATTTGATGTCAGCCCTCATACACACACAAATATTATATATATATATATATATATATATAAGAAGATGAACTTATACTAGGTTGTTCCCTGTAAGCAACACGTTGTATCGAAACTTGAGTACAGTGAGAAATGACCAAGGGATAGCTAGGGCATTCCTCAGAAACAACGTGCCGCAGCAACACTTGGTTGCTGTGAAAAATTGGCTAGGGTTCCTGCGACACTTTGGACAAGCGCGGGTACAGAACTTAGTCCAAGAGAATATGGTCTAAGAAGGGTGAAGACCTTAAACTTTCCCTTAGCCCGTCCCAAGCCCGGGTAGGCAATGTAAAACTTTGCCAAAACTTTTCATGAATTTTGGATCTATGTTATGGAATTCCAGGATTCATGTAGCCAACCCTAAATAGTTGGGAAAAGGCTCTAATGATATAGACACACACACATACACACATACACACACACACACACATATATATATATATATATATATATATATATATATATATATATATATATATATATATATATATATATATATATATATATATATATATATATATATATATATATATATATATATATATATATATATATATATATATATATACATATAACAAATCCCTCTCATCCCCCCCCCCCCCTGCTTGGGGTACACCTTACCTAGGCGCCAGCCTAGGTGGTTAGGACCCATGGCCACCTAGGTGGCATCTCTGCTTTTAGAGCATTGGATGTAGGGCTGGGGCCCTAGCATCGAAGACAAAAATTGTTTTGTCAGAGCTGTAAGTGGAAATAAGATTTAAGTGTTGATGCCTGATATGTTTTTATCTACAGATATACCTCAATTGGGAGCATACATGATACAGTGCCAAATGCTTTATTGTGCATCAGTGATTCCTCTAGCGATGAAGAGAAATTCAGACCAGCATATCTGCTGCCCGATGGAAGACTTGAGAGAGCCGGGAGAGCAAAGAAGTTGAGTGGTGTACCATCTCTGAGTAATGGCCTAAGCAACATAGATTTACATGACAACAACATACGCACAGCATCAGTCATTGGAGTAGGTGATGAGATACTGTGAGTTCTTTAGTCTATGTACTGTTTTACTGATCTTGAGAATCATATTGGGGAATTTTCTTTTATACTGGATAACCACTTTCATGGTTATGTTGGTTCTTGATCTCTTTCTCATTTTTTGCTACTACTTAAGACTGTGTAATACGTTGATGACTATTGTGTCAATAAATTTCTTACTAAAGTTTAGATGGAAACTCTGGAGTAATAAACTACCACCAGCTAGATTATATTTCTATTTTTCTTGTTAGTAAGAATTTTTAATGAGCATCAGCCCTTTCCTTTTTTCCTTTATAAGTAGCATTGGCCCTCAGAATGGCAGACCATGATTCGTGTAGATGAACCCGAATAGCTGGGAAAAGGCTTTGATGACGATGATGATGTAGCATTGGCTCTTTTAAAATTTTAGCATTTCATATTAAACTTATGACTTTTTTTTTATGATGGACAATAAAATGATTACAGAGGTGAAAGACTTATATGTGATTAAGCTTTATGTATAGATGACCATTCTTTTTTCTTAGCATATTTATTTTCTTCATATTTTTCTTCTTTTTTTGCATTCCTTCTTATTTAAAAGATAAACCTTAAGTTGTCCTTCTCAAATCAGTTGTAGTTTCTGTTATGTATTCTATTGAATAGCTAGAGCCTGCATGGCTGGACATACCTGAATCAGGGGTCATGCAAAATGGTTTATTGATATCTGGCCAACAGTGGTCTAATTTTCCCCCTTAGCAAAAGAGACATCCAGCCAACGGTGGAAAGTTAGACGTAGGTCCTTGATGGCTTGCGTAGGCTGGAGGAAGGACTTTGGTCCTCATATTTTCGAACGTGGAAGGCAGTCACCTATAGGCAAGGGGAGCATGGTCTTGGACCTTAATTGTTAGGTGAGCCTGAGAGAGACCTTGGGTAAGCCCTCAATATGCCTTGGCTGAAAGCACAACACATGCCCTTGGAGAAAGTTTGGCTGGCCAAGACTCGTGATCCATAAAAAGCTCTCAAGACACTTGTTTTCCCTGTATAAAGCATAATTTTCATCTGACTTGGTTCACGATCAATCATGGAAAATTCAAATTGTTAGCCACATTAGTGCCCACAGTTGAAAGAGAAATTCTTTTTGAGAGACTAAGTATTTCAACCTACTTCTATGGGAATTTATTTCAATAGGATCCTACTTCGGTGGAAACCGACTTTGGTGGGAACCTACTTCAGTGCGAACCTGTTTTTGAGAGAACATACTTTAGTGAGAACTTACTACAGTGAGGGCCAACTTTATTCATAAACCTAGATAGATTTTTTTTTTTTTTTGAGAAAGTTAACCATAGACCTAGATAGACTTATCGGTATTCCTTTCTTTATCCAAAAGAAGAGTTATTTCCCAATATACTCGAGTACCCTGTCCTTTAGTCCATGTTTAACAGAAAAAAAAAAAAAAAAAAACCTCTGACAAATGCGGCTGGTCTGGAGCTGGTTATCCGTCAGGAAGGAAGTCAATGTTTACTAGTATGACCAGAGGAAGGAAGTCAATGTTGGCCATGTGTTACTTCGCATCAAGCAAGGGAAAGCTACATTTCTCTTGGATGGAGCAAGGATGACCAGGTCTCTCTTGCCTTCAGGATCAATAGGGAAGGACAAGAGACCACCTAGAAATTAAAAAGTGGTGTGGTGAACTCACTTTTGAGCTTAAGGACTAAGGCCAAGGAGGTTTGTATCTTGGGGTCTACTTAAGTAATTCTCATCACCATATTTGGTTAATCTCCTAATAGAGAGGGAATATTGACCTTATGTCTAGATTGGCTTTGCCTTGAACCTCTTTTTATCTTGGCTTGATACCCTAGAAGTTGTATGTATAGATGACCATGCTTTTCTATGAATGACCATGATAGATATGAACCAAAAGCAGGAGCTTGATCGAGCTGGCCCTTGATTATGGTACATCCAATTACAGTGAAAATTTTGAACACTGGAAAGACCTTCAGTCTAGTTGATGTATACAGAATTTCAGCTCGAAACTTTTGTGATTTATGTGATATTAATGTATATATGATGGCTGCCACTGTGTGACTGCAACTTTAAGAAGTCTCTGGTTCTTTGTATCTCTATCACACATCTTTTTTCCGAAGTAGTTTTCAGCATATTGCACATAAACATCTCCCTAACCATGGCTGGAGCACAGCCTTATGAAAGCCTATTTTCTTTCTTTATTATTTGGAGTTTCCTGAAGTTCATGTGCAAGATTGAAATTTCCATACGACTATGTTAGCAATGCAGCATGTTTATCTGGCAAATCTTTTTCTTTTCCAATTTTTTATATCTCCGCCTATGTTTTTGGAAACTGTATGTGAACTTCTCATTGATTTCCATTGCAATCAGCTCTTACTATTTTTCTAATGCATAGATACTAAATATTTTTTGGATTTTAAAATTCCCAAATTTTCGAGCTTGAATGGGCTTTAGATTTTTGAAGAAAAAGTGGACCTTTATGATGATATTTTAGAAGTTTTTATCCTCTACTCAATAGACAATCAAAATCTAATTTTCTGTTTTTTTGGTAAGTTCCCATATTGTGCCCAAATATATTTTGCACTTCATAAAATTGCAACATGGCATTAATATGGACCGTTATAGATAGTATTATGATATAGTGCTCTAACACTTAAAATTTGGGTGGGCAATCTTAGTGACTTCTCTGGAAGATCTATATTTTTTTATTTATCAAAATTTTCATTTTATTTTTCTTGATTCTGTTTATCTTTAGAAGTTTTAAATAAAGATAAAACCTGGAGTATTACCCCAAGCAGGCCGAAGCACCGGACTAACTGTGGCAATCTTTATAACCAATTGGAGTTTTTGTGTTAGGCCCATTCATTATGCGATATAGATCATGTTTTACATGTCATTACCATCTGACTTTTCTCCCTTTGCTCAGGTTTGGGAAGGTGGATGACCAGCTAGGTCCATCCTTGTGCAGAAAACTTCATTCAATAGGCTGGGCAGTGACACATGTTGCAGTTGTACGAAATGATGTAAGACATTAAATTTTTTTTATGGTGATTTTCCACTAACCATGATAAATCTCTCTTGATACCCATGTTTCTTTGCTTGATATTAACTGCGATTTCTTGAGGCTCCGTATAACTGTATGCAACGATCTTACATCTTCTCTGCCTTGTCCTTTATGTTTCCGCTTTTGTGTCTTACAAATCCATTTATTTGTTATCTCCATATTTTTGGGATAAAGAACTCCTGGGTCTCTGCGATTTCTTTAAGGCTTTTTAAGGAAACAAAAAAAAAAAAAAAAAAAAAACATGCCAGATGTGTCTTTTAAGAATTTTTCCCTCTCAAAGGTTCAGCTTTTGACTTTAGCCTTCCCACATCCACCTGGGATTTTTCAGAGGATAAGTGCTAATTTGTCTTCTTCTTTTTTTCTAATGAGTAAGGGTGATTGAATTTTGTTTTTTCTCTATTTACAAACCAAAAACCAGCACATTTCTTACAGAATTTGCTGCAATTTTAAAAACACATTAATAGCAAAACCAAAAATCTATGGATGACCGGAGCTCAATCGAAGAAACAGTAATGTCTTTGGTGGCGACATCGTTGTGGATGGATTATCTGTGAGGGACATGGTATAGTTTCACAATAATGCTAGGAATCTCTCTCTTTAGTTTTCTCTTTCTCTCTCTACTTGGAAGAGAAAGAAAGTCCCATTTGCAAGAGTTTTTCACCGAACTAGAAATTTGAGGGGCTGTGGAAATATGAGAAATGGGTTCAGAGTGAGAAAGGGGCATAATGAGTTGGTGTTTGATGAGAGAGAGGGAGAGGTAGGAAAGAGACAATTCAACAGAATATACAGAGGGAATTCTTTTCTATAGTTAAAAGGTCACACAAAATATATTTCCTGTAGAGACAATTCAACAGAGTTATTTGCAAAAAACAACAACCAATGTCTTTAATGTTCAGAAATGGTGCATGAAGAAAACATAATAATAAAACAAAAAAGACACATATAGGAAATTCTTGTCTTGGTCATATCCAATTCAGCGAAAAACCTAACCTATCCCATGAGTCCTGATTCTTGAATTTCCTGAATGATACAAGACAAAAGAAGGGCAGACAAAGTTTTCTGGAGGGGATGAAGTTCATAGAGAGAAAAAATATAAGCGTGGAAAAAATAAAAGAGAAAATCACCTTCTCCAATTTATCCTAAATCTTTTAGAGCTTCTCCATTGAATGAATCAAATCTTACTTGGAAGCATATTTGCCTTGGTCTTCTGGTGTAGCTTGAACCTATATTTTTTTGCTCTTTTTGTTAGCCTTGGGTTCAACAAACCTTAGAGAAAGATCCCTCATACATGGCTCCAAAAACTCCAAAATTCCCCAAGCTTGAACCCCTAGACCAAAAAAGTTGTAACCCGAGTTGAAGATGATAGTGAAGCACACGAATCGGCCACTTGAAGTAACCCTAGATAGCATTTTTCTCTAACTTTCTCTTGTTGAAACTCAAAATCAGAGGCTTCTATGGCTTCTTCTCGAACTTCCTCTCTCTAAGTCGAAGCACCTACCCTCTGTCACTTCGTTGTTCCCAAAAGAGGATTTTCTTCTCTACTCCATGAAAAGCTATGCCCAATTGTGCCTTTTCTCTAAAAAAAATTCTTGTAGGTTATTTGTTTGCAAGGTGTGGTTTCATTCATGATGCTTGGATTGAGAAAATGCATAGAGGGAGAAAGTTCCATTCAAAAGAGAAAAGTCAAGGCCAATCGATAATTTTGCCCTCTGACATGTACGTGGAGCTTGGAAAGATAAAATAAAAAATTAAAATTCCAATGAGTCATTATATTAAAAAAACATCTCATATGCTTTTTTTCTTTTCTTAAAAATCCCCATTATCCATTTGATATCTTTTAAATTGGATTTTTAGTTGTTCATTCAGTCTTGTTTTGTTGTTTAGTATATTCATTGTTAGCCACCTTCTTCTTTTAACTCTGGAACTTGCTGTTTTTCAAATTTTACTAAATATGATTTCCAGAAATCTGCAGTAGGGACTGCTACCAAATTGTGAGCTTAGTTTTGTACCCGAGGTTGAGGGCTTCATCCAACTCTTCCCAGTGAGAGAGTTTCATTGAAAGACTGATGCAGGAGCTAGAACAGTCTTAGGTTTTCCTTTGGATTTTAGTTTTTGATATTTTTTGTTTTATTATTTTTATTATTTTGTAAGAGGGAATGTCATTATTTAGTTAACAAGAGGAAAATGTTGTCATTTAAATAGCTTTAGGTTTCCATTTAAATAGGAGAGTTTCCACTTTTAATGGGGTTTGGGTGAGAGGTGTGTACAAGGCTAGGGAGATAGAAGGAAGTTAGGATTCATCCTAGAAATAGGAATTTTGTAAGGAGTATATTAGTTTGAAAGAGAGAATATTTCCTAGATTGGTGGATCTAGAGAAAGATGGAAAACATATTGGATCTAGGAGTATTTGGCAAAATTAGGAATCACGTACCACTTGGTAAGTTGGGGTTGTGATTTATTAAGAATGAAAGACGTTTTTTTTAGTGTAAGAAAAGATATATTGGGCATCACAATTGAGAAGACTGAGAATGTTTTTAGACTCTTATTGAAAGAATAAAAGCTTTCTTGTAGAAAATTTGCGCCGTTCTCTCTTGTTTCTTACTTGTGGTGTGCTTGATTTAGATTTTTTTTTTTGGCTGGAATGTCTTCTCTCTACTTTCTTTCCTGTTGTTTTTGTTGCATCATAGTGGTATCTGAGCAAGCTTATTGATCCACCATGGTAGTTAGGGGATATGGAAGAGGAGGTAGCCAAAATAAAGCCCAAATCAACATGATCCAAGAGCTACAGAGCCAAGTAAATTAGATGGCATGACAAACTCAAGCCTTGTGGCAAGAATGTCCAATGAACCCGTTTGCGAAGAAGATGTTGAAGTGGGAGATGATTCACAATCCAATGAGAATCTTTTCAACAACGAAGTAAGGGGTTTTGATCTTCCTCTTGAGGACCACTTTAATCGCTTTGATCTCATGGTGGTTTGCTCTTTGATAAAGAACCAGTTCAAGGTGAAGACCATAGTTGGATTGGATCTTCAATTCAATTAGAATCACCATTCCTTGATGTCAAATATGACCCCATCTCTAGTGAAGGTCTTGTGTTTGATGAAGAACAAGGTGAAAGGAAAGATGTTGGCGTTGAGGTAGCAAGGATATCTAATTTCCTCATCAATGGAGAGATGGAGAAGCAAGAGGTTGACTTAAACCCAAAGGATCCAGTGCCTATGGAAAACAATGAAGGAAGAAAGGGAGTTGCGGAAGGAGGCATGTTTTTTGAGGGACGGGGGTTGGGGTGTGGCGGGCTGGGAATGCAACGTATAAAGATGATTTTGATAAGGTGATCGAGAACTATTGGGAAGGCAGGGAGGTTGATGAGGAAGACATATTTAATTTCACTAATAAAAAGTTTTATGACAAAGACATGTCCTATCAAGTGATTGTGTATCTAGAGATGGGAAAGGCCATGGGTTGAAGGATCATGACAAGGCCTTCAGAGTTGAAGAAGATCGTGGGTAATACAAGACTCATCCTGGCACAGTTCAAAACTCGAGACGAGTTTTCTCCAATGAATCGTGTTTGATGCAAGAGCTAAAACAGTCGGGTTTTGTTTGGGATTTTAATTTTAGAGTTTAAGAGTTGTATTTTTTATTTGTTTTTTTTTATTATTTAGTGCTTCATTCTTTTCTTTTTAAGAGGGAATGTCGTTATTTAGTTAACAAGGGGACAAAGGGACAAAGTTGTCATTTAAATAGATTTAGATTTCCATTTAAATAGGATAGTTTTTTATTTTAATGGAATTTGAGTGAGAGTTGCATACAAGGCTAGGGAGATAGAAGGAAGCTAAGAGTCATCCTAGAAAACGGGGATTTCATAGAGAGTTTGTTAGTTTGAGAGAGAGAATGTTTCCTAGATTGGTGGATCTAGAGCGAGATGGAAAACATAGTGGATCTAGAAGCATTGGCTAATTAGGAATCACGTACCGCTGGGTAAGTCAGGTTTTTTATTTATTTATAAATTAAATATTTTTTTATTGTATTAGAAGAGATATTGGGCCTCACAATAGAGAAGGCTTGGAATTTTTTTAGACTCTTACCGGAAGAAGAAAAAGCTTTCTTCCTTAGGGTGCGTTTGATAACTTTCTCTGTGGTTTCGCTGGGAAAATCTTTGTTGTTGACTTTCCTGGAATCTGGGAGGAAAGTGAAAATTGGTAGCCTGAAAGCTGGGAACCCTGTTTGATAAACTGTAGTGCTACTATTTTCACCTGCTTGGTATTAGGAAAGCTGGAAACTGCCGTTTAACCGTTCATTATGTATTGCATTGATTTGATGTGCAAGATGTATCACGCATGTCTAGTGAGACATGAGTTTAGAATGACAAATCACTAAATTAAGAGGGACTTCCAAAATCGCTATATGCACTTACTTGGTCAACAAGAACAATCAATTCAGAAAATATGTGGCAATCTTCTGAGCATTGGGGAATGAAAATCAAAAGTTAAATCAAAGAAATATCAAAGCCCGAAAGAAAAAATATAGATATAAATACGAAGCAAACAAACTAGAATCTTACACTGCAGTTAGAAGAAATACAAATGATAATAAGTAAAATGCTAATCATTACCATCAATGCCAAGGTTTGTGAGTTTGTGTATGTGTGTGTGTGTGTGTGGATATATATATATATATATATATATATATAGAGAGAGAGAGAGAGAGAGAGAGAGAGAGAGAGAGACCTGAGGAATTGGAAAGAGGAGAAACCAGCATCGCCATCAAAGACGGCAGCAAAGGAAAAGGAATCAAAAGCATTCGGCTTTACAACGACGTCATCTTCCATCTCAGAGCGAGGGCCCTGCACCTCCACTTATTCTTTCTCTCTATCTCATAGCTGCCAATGGGGATTGCTGCACAGCCACCAGCCCTTTCTTTCTCTCTCTACATTTTCTCTCTCTTACATTTGAAAGCCCTAGAGTGGGAATGGAAAACCTCGATTATGAAACAATAGAAAGAAATCAGAGCCTTATAACAAAAAAGAAATCGATATAAGAAGAAAAAACCCTAGAAATGGAGACCTGCCTTTGAGAACAGGGGAGTTTCTTTTATGCGGGTGGTGAGGTTTTACCCATTGAAGCTTTCCGTGAAAGTGGCAGTGAAGGGGTACCCATGGGTTGCCACTGTACTTGTTTAAACAGTGTAGTGGGGAATGTTTAAGTTGTGAATTTCCACTCTTTTACTGTTTCCAAACTCGGGAAAGCTAAGTCGGAACTTTCCCAAAGATTCGCAGTTATCAAACACGGCCTTAGAGAAAGTTTGCACAGCTGATTGGTTCTCTCTCGTGTCTTGCTTGTGGTGTGCTTGATTTAGGGCTTATGTTTTTGTGTGGCTGGAATTTCTTCTCTCGACTCTCTTTCCTCTTGTGTCCACTATGTCAAAGTGGTATTAAAGCAGGCTTATTGATCCACCATGGCAGTTAGGGAACATGGAAGAGGAGGTAGGCACAATAAAGATCAAATCGACATGATTCAAGTGCTACACAGACAAGCAGATCAGATGGAGCAACAAATTCAATCTTGTGTTGAGAACGACCCCATCAACCCGTTTGCAAACAAGGTTCAATCCGATGAGAATCTTTTCCACAGCCAAGTCAGGGGTTTTGATCTTCCCCTTGAGGACCACGTTGATCACTTTGATCTCATGGGTGGTTTGATCTTTGATAAAGAACGAGTTGAAGGTGAAGAGCAAGTTGGAATGGATCTTCAATTCGAATCACCATTAATTGATGTTACATGTGACACCATTTGTGATGAAGGTCCTATGTTTGATGTAGAACAAGATAAAAAAAAAAGAAATAGACCTTGAGGTAGCGAGGATATCTAATATTCTCATCAAAGGAGAGATGGAGAAGCAAGAGGTTGACTTGAACCCAAAGGAGACAGTGCCTATGAATAATAGAGGTGAAGAAAGAGAGAAGTTGTGGAAGGAGGCATAAAGGGGGAGAGGAGGGGCTGGGAATGCAACATATGAAAATGATTTTGATAAGGTGATCAAGAATTATAAGGAAGGCATGGAGGTTGATGATGAAGACATATCTTATGTCTCTGATAAAAAGTTTGATCACAAAGACATATCCTATTGAGTGGTTGTGTATCTACAAATGGGAAAGTTTGAATTTTGTGTTAAGGATCATGACAAGGCCTTCAGGATTGAAGAAGATCATGGGTTTAATGTAAGATTCATCTTGGCACACTTCAAAACTCGAGGATGAGTTTTCTCCAACGAATGTAGTCAGATGCAGGTGTTAGAATAGTCTTTTATTTTTCCTTTTGGATTTTAATTTTAGATTTCAAGAGTTGTATTTTTTTATTTTTTTTATTTGTATTATTCAATACTTCATTCTTTCCTTTGTAAGAGGGAATGCCATTCTTTAGTTAACCATTCTTTAGTTAACAAGGGGACACAGTTGTCATCTAAATAGCTTTAGGTTTCAATACTTCATCCTTTTCTTTATAAGAGGGATGGCTGGAATTTCCATAGTTGTTGGGTACGGGAATGAGAACAGTTCTGGGATCGACGGATTGAAGCTATATTGAAGATCCCTATGTTAGGATTGATGCCCGTACAGTCTCAAAAGCCAGTATCGAGGTCCATGTGTGTTGGGGATCGAGCTCCTTTATTACATAGGATTGAGAATTATTATATAAAGGTGCGAGATCCTATACGTAAGAAGTGAAGTTTCCAAGGGCATTTTTTTTAGTTTCTTAACTCAGGGAGCGCATTACTAAAAGTGATCCAAAATATTATGGAGCGAGGAATAACGTTTATAGGAGCGAGCTCCATTTTCTTAGAACACGAGTTCCTCGTGTAGGCAATAAGGATCCGTGGCTTTAAAATGTAGCTGCCGGCATTGTTAACCAATAACATGTAGGCTTAGTCTTTTTATGAAATAAATAAGGAACTTTAAAGCGATCCCATATTGGTGGGATCTGGATGCCATATATGGTGAATCTTGTGTTCAGTTATTTTGGAATCTAGATTGCGAACCATAAGACTAGGAAACTAGATCCTGTAATGTTCAAGAATGCAAAATTAAATGGTAAGGAACTCGTTCCCTTATAAGATGGAGCGAGATCCCGAAAACGCTAAATTGAGTTTCAGACAAGATCTGCTCCAGGATCAGGAGAATCAAGGGTTTGCAAGGGATTGCCAAGCAAGGGAGGAGATCCCGGTAACTATGGGAATTTCTTCTCTCTACTTTCTTTCCTCTTGTTAAGTATTTGCTTAACTTCCCTGTCATAGTTATTAATCTGTCCTAACTGTCATAGTTATTAATTTGTCCAACTAGTCACAACCTACAACTTTTCATAGCTTTGTAATGGAGCTCTTGAAATTTCACTGAATAAATGTTGTAAAATGATATACTTTTCTTATCTAATGTAAAAGATTACATATTTTATAATGAGATCATAAGTTTTGTGAGAGCGCAGGTTTACATTGTCATATGTACTCACGAAGGAGCCCATCTTTATGGCTACATTCTCATACACAAAGAAGTGTAATATATTTGATCAATCAGTATGCTAAGCACAAACCAAAAACTTTAGCAATTAATGTAACTCTGATTGTGCTCTCTTTATGTCTTCATAACAGAATATCTTTTGCATCTGATTTGGCATGTATCGTTGGGACAATTATTTGCATAGAGATTTATTCTGATCAACTGTCATTTTTCAAACACCATGTTCCTTTTTGGTGGGAGAGGTTGATACGGGATTCAAAAGTCGGAGAAGTGTTACAACTATCAACATGATAACCTACCAGTTCCCATATCCCTTGCAACACCACAGTTCTTTGAGTTCTATGTACTGTTCAAGAACATTAATTTTATCTGTAGTGTATTATGAGGTCAGGGTATTTTGGAGTGTATATCCTTCATCTTCTTTATCTAGGTAAACAACTTGAGCATGCTGGCATTTTACTATTTCTTTCATGAAGTGCAGGTGGATTCTGTAGCTGAAGAAGTTGAAAGACAAAAGGCTGCCAATGATATGGTGAGCCTTTTCATTTTGTAGGTTGGGAGCTGACTGTTCTTATGTCCAAGGATGTTGTTTATAGCATGTAACATCTTATTGGTCTTCACATATTGTGGAAATTTATGCACCTAAACCAAACCGTATTGCCCAGGTATTTGTGTTTGGCGGTGTGGGTCCCATGCATTCTGATGTCTCAATGGCTGGTATTGCAAAGGCTTTTGGAGTACGTTTGGTAAGTGATCCTAGACAGCTGCTAGGTTTACTTACAAACTTGTGGTTACATGAGATTTGATATTGCATGGATATGGTTTTGGATTTTGGCAAGTAAAAATAACTGAGATCCTATGAAAAACCATAGTAAATCACTGTCATCTGTACAATGAAATGATGGATGATGATGGGGGGAGAGAGAGAGAGGGTCCCTCCATTGGAGTCATACCCAGTTCAATTGGATCTGAGTCTCTCTCATCACTTTTCATTTGTTCATTGGATTATTTGTATTATCCATTTGGTCTTTTGCCAGTAAATTTGCCTTGTAATCTTCTCCTAAAAATCTTGCATTTTGCAATAAAATTATTTAGATTATGCATATATCACCATATGCATGTATTTAGTGTCAAGTCACTGACTTTCTATCAAAATCAAGTGGCCCATTCTTCTATGATGCAGGAAGGAAAGGTGAGAAATTCAATCCACCATTTTCCTGAACCTTAAACAAATAAAATCAGCGATATTGGAGAAAGAACATGGTTGTAAATCAAGCTAAGGGAAGAACTTTCTTCTTTCATAAAATACATTCGTATAACATCTCTCTCAAAATGTGACATCCAACCTTTTATAAGCCTATGAAAACCTAAATTAACTTGAAACCCAAGTAAACAATTAAGACTCTAAATTATCCTTAAACAATACTAAATTTCCAAAAACACCCCTGTGAACAGTAATACGTGAATAGAATCGCGTGAACGGTATTCATGAATAGTAATCATGAATAGTAAATAAAGAAAATATAAAAACCCTAGAATCCAACAAAAACTTTAGAATTCTAGAAATAAACCCTAAAACTAAAATTGTAATATACATCCTTTGAAATTGAATAAAAATAAAAAATAAGAATAATTTTGCCCTCCATCATTCTCTCCTGGTTGGAGAAAACTCGTCCTCGAGTTTTGAAATGTGTTAAGCATCAAAACCACCTTCTTCAACTTTCTTCTTCTTTGTCGGTTCAAATATTATTCGTGGTAAAAATAATTCCTCAAGAAATGGATCCTTATAAGTATATTGAGGAATCGATGCGAATTTATGAAATTCGGCTATTCTTGAGCTTCCATTGAGAATCATGTAGGAAACTTCAAACCCAATTTTTTTGTACTTTAGGGGCTTTCTTGCCATCTATCTCATTACTCTCTGAAACTAGGGCCACAATTTGCAGAGTTTGAGTGGACCATAATTCCGTTGCATTACTCTGATTCCAATGTGCTAAATCTCCTAAATGCTCTACCTCTTCGATATCTTTAAGATCTTCATCTTTTTCTCTGTCAAAAATAAGTTTAACCACAAAATCTTGATCGTCATTAGAGATTGGATTTCTTACAACATCTTGTTCATCATCAATTATGTATCGAAAATGGGTGGCAGATCCCAATCTTCAACTTGATGATTTTCAATACGACCTATGGCAAAATCAACCTCATTCTCCTTCAAATCATGTAGATCCCATGATCTATCCTCCAGAACATGAGGCTCCCAATGCGGAGTGCGTGCATAGAATAGGTGGTTGAAAGCAACTTCATCATTCCGCTCCAACTCTGAGTTGGATTTTGATTCGTGCCGTTCTCCAAAAAACCCTCACGATTTGGATCTATCCCTGTAGATTCCTCTTCATTTAGGGCACGCTGCTGCTGGCCCCGCTTGCGCAGCAATAGCTCTATAATCCTCTTCGTCACGATGTTGATTTCCTTGCGCAGTTGGATCAGATCGGCATCCCTATGGCTAAGACCTCCACGACAGGCCATCCCAATCTCCAGCCACCCTCAAACCATGTTCTGACACCACTTGATGTAGGATGGAAAGGTGGGAAATTGAATCAACCATTTTCCTAAACCTTAAACAAACAAAATCAGCAAATATTGGAGAAAGAAATGGCTGTAAATCAAGCCAAGAGAAGAAATTTCTTCTTTCATAAAATAAAATTCATTTGCATGATATCTCTCCCAAAATGTGACATTCAACTTTTTATAAGCCTATGAAACCCAAAATTAACTTGAAACCCAAGTAAACAATTAAGACTCTAAAATACCCCTAAACAATACTAAAATTTCAAAAATACCCCTGTAAACAGTAACACATGAAAAATATTGCGTGAACAATACCATGAATAGTACTCATGAATAGTAAATAGAGAACATATAAAAAACCATAGAATCCAAAATAAACTTAAAAAAAAAAAAAACCAAAAATTAAAACTATAATATACATCCTTTGAAATTGAATAAAAATAATAATAAGAATAAATTTTCCCTCCATCATTCTGATATAGCAAAACTTGTTACATGATCTTCTTTTGGAAATTCTGTGGGGAGGGATTCTTCCAATGTGACCTGTTTTTGGCATTAGACAAGAATAAAACAGTCGCTTCATTTGTGGCAATTTTCAGGCTCCTGATGAAGAGTTTGAAGAGTATCTTCGCCATCTTATTGGGGAAGAATGCTCAGGGGACCGTAATGAGGTGAGTTCATCTAGTAAGGTTGCTATTGAATGTTTTGATTGATAACAAAATGCATCCTGAGCTTCTTAAACTTGTTCTATTTTATGACCAGGGGTATGACGTGAGCAGTATTGAGTTATATCCTCATTTGCAAAAGAAATCGTATTTTTTCTGTGAGCACTTTGCTTGTGCATTCTACATCATAATAATTATGATTACCTTTTCATTTTTAATACCTTTCTTAAATCATGCTGTTTTCTGGTTTGTTTAATACTCTTACATTGTTAACGCCTTAAAACAATAGAACATTGTCCAAGGAGCGTGCATGTTTTATATCCTCATGCACATGAAAAATATTAATGTGGTCCATTTAAAAGTGTGATGTATCGTGTTTTTTATATTATTGGTTCCTGAATTATTATGAACCAAGCTTATTATACATTTGCAGATGGCTTTATTGCCAGAGGGCATTACAGAGTTATTGCACCATGACACTCTTCCAGTGCCTCTGGTATGTATGTTAGAGAGCAGATTCATGTGTTTCGTTCTTATGGTCTACTTTCTTCTGTTTCCTAAGAATTTCTTTCATAATGCTTATCTACTGAGACATTTTAACAAGCTATATCTATAATTTTATACTATGTAAATATGGTGAGGATATTTGTCTTTGTGATGCCAAAAACATCAGGGCCCTTGATTCTTTAAATGGGAATGACAACTCTCCAAGCAAAAAACTAACACTCCCAATGAATAAGAAAAGCATTTATCTAACCCATTTATATCTCCTAAACTTAAGCCACTAAATTTTCTCTCTTAAGATTAAGTGACTCTCTCTCTCTCTCTCTCTCTCTCTCTCTCTCTCTCACACACACACACACACACACACACACACACACATGCACCCATGCATCACAGAGGCTGAGAACTAGTTTATTAGTTGATTCACAACAGTAAGTTATTAAATCCTCTCTCTCTCACTATCTATCTCATATACAGACGTGACTGGCAGAGGCTAAGAACTAATTTATCTGTTTGACTCAAAAGATTAGTTGTTCAAGATTTCCACATGGCCCAACTGCAAAGATTTCCGTGTAACCTAACTCCTTGACTATGTTTAAATGGATAGACAAATGTGTCTTGTCATGCATTTGAAACCTTCACTCTTAGTTCAAGTCTTTGAGAACCTTATGCACTACTTCTAATTGTAGTCAACTGATATAATAATGGTCTTAGAGCTATTTCATTACTTTTTAGAAATACCAGTTAGCAATTACTGCTGTTTCAATAGGCCTTTTAGATTTTAGTCTGGTTTGATGACTCCTCTGACTATCTATTCATGTGAGTCCTCCCTCCAAAATCCATCTTAGAGATGGATTTTGTATTCAAAGTTTTAGGAATCAATAATATAGACCATGGGGATCGTGAATATGAAAAGAAAGAAAAATAAACTTTGAATTTTTAAAAGGTAATTTATTTTATTTTATTTTATTATTTTTGCAATGTTGCTTTTATGTTTAGGTTGGGTACACATTCCATCTAAAGATGGGCATTTGATGCGCATCAAATGCATCCCCTGACGCATCAAATACGTCCTCTTTAGATTTTAGAAAATCAAGTTTCCACAATATTGCACATGTTGGTACGTTTCTTTTCCTTGATTCACAAAATTTGAATACCTAGAAACTGATTTCAATCATTTGGCTCTTCATAAAGAATTTTTAAGCTTCTGTTAGCTCTATTGTGCATTGTAGAGAAATTTTGTGTATTACTTATCTCTTGGAAAGCATGGTCAACAGCTCTCATGCAAACATTTAAAGTTTACGCTCATCCATTTATGGTATTCAATTATTCCCATGGGAAATGCTAATGTATGTGGCTGCAAGGTCGTGGTACTAGGCGTTTGAACAGTGCTTCTTTTAGGATTTCTATGTTGTTTTCAGTGTTCTTGTTCGTCTGTAAGCAGATGCATGTGATTATGCAATGTAATACTGTAAGCAGATACACGTGACTTATTGATAGCATCTTATTATCTAACCAATTACCAAGTATATCCCCTCAAGGTGTCGGAGTATGGATGCTGATACATTGGTCAGTTATTTGCTAGGGGAAGGGAAGGATTTCTTGGGTTTCATGACTCTGAAGGGGACATAGTTTTCAGTGTTCTTGAACCTCTGTGAGCAATGCATGTGATTCTGTAGGCAGTTGCACGTGACTTATTGATAGCGACTTATTTTCTAACCAACTATTCAGTATATCACCTCAAGATGTCGGATTATGAATGCTGACACATTGGTCATAGTGATTTGCTAAGGGAAAGGAAGAATTTTTTGGGTTTGATGACCCATGTTAGATCAAGATTTAGCTCCATTGGCTGTAGTGATCTTTTTGGAGAGAACATCTTTCTGAAGTATTCTTGAGGACTGATGTCAATCTTTTTTTTATTAAATACATAATCTTACATGATGATTTTTCAGTTTTCAATGTGTGAGATATTTCGTGAAATCCCTTTTCTTGGGAACTTCGAATAACTGGTTCAAAGATATGTCATCCTTGTAATGGTCAGTCTGAATTATAGGGTTAGTTGTGAAACATGCTGCTAGAGTCACTTCTTTATGGTTGGGGATGTGCTAAGGTAAGCAGGGGAACTGTGAAATTTATGCTATGGTTAAGGCAAACATCAACAGGCAAAGCAGGCCCCACTAATTATTTTGATGGAAGCATCACTTAGTCCAAAAGAAAAGCATTCTCCAGTATTTTCTGAGGATACTGGAGAATGGAAGTCTTACATTTGAGCAATGAATGATCCAATGCAACGATTGTATCATAGTATAATGCAAGGACACTTCTAGAAAGCCATGTTTGTGGTATTTGTATGACCCCAAATTTTGCGCACACACTCTCTTCATCTCAATAATCAATCCCCCCCCAAAAAAAAGTTCAATTTGAACCCTAGATATGGTCAAAATGAATCCCCTCCAAAAACGAATCTATACCATTTATTTTGTTAATTTCAAGATCTTAACCTTTATACACTCAAAATCATTTTTTTCTTTTTTGACATTGTTTATCTAATGATAATAAAACCATCCCAAAAATTGGAAATGAAAAAAAATCCTTCTAAGCCCTAGATCTAAGCATCTCACCAAAATAAACGGCCTACGTTAATTGGGCTAAAAAAATACTTTTTAGGTTGTGTTTTCAATTTCTTCTTTTTTTGTGATTGTTCATTAGAACGAAAAGAGTGTATATTTCAAATTTTGGATCAAAAAAATGGCCATAAGATGGTTTTTTAAAGTTGTTGCATCATATTACTATACAACGGTTGCATGAAATCATTGCCCCTTACATTTATATGTGGTGGCTCTCATGCTTAAAATGATGAAAATTCTTTGAGTTATTCCTAGGTATATCCTACAACTCATGCCCCTGGTCCTGCTCCTACCCATGATGAATCTGGTTAAGTGCTCGAGAGACAGATTGGTCCATTATAACATCCTTTTTTTGCGAATTCATTATAACACCGTTAATCTTCCCTTTTGCACTACTGAAAGTCTGAAACCAATAAAGGTTGAAATTCTCAATGTTGGTCCTCGTATATCTTCATTAGTGCACAGCCTATTTGCTGATTTTCAGATAGTGTGTCTACTTATCCTTTTAAATGCTGACATTCATCGACATATATCAAAAGAAAAAAATTTATTGAGATGTGCCTCTTTGGTTCGCCATGAGTAAATGCTGTCATTCACCAAATTCAATTGTAGATCTTCTTCTGGTGTCTTCCTTCTGGAATCCAGCTTTCTGATTGTTGGTCGCCATTGTATTGAGAAGTTCATGGCCATGTGAATGAGAATAAATTTAGTTGAGCTTGGAGTGTTAGTCATCCTTTAAAAGCACTGCACAGTTTGACTGTTCGAGTTTAGAGGGATGAAACACTTGTTAAAGAGACTGTATTGTCATTTCATTTGAAGAGCAAGAGACCACACCAAAGCTTCCCTACATTCTGGATGTGATAGTCATGTTAAAACCCAAAGTACTTAAACCTGTTATGAGATGACTGGTCAACAGGCTATTTCTCATTCAGATTTAATTGCACGTTCCGCTCAACAAGTTCATCATCCCACAGATCATGGAAATAAACTGTTCACTTATATATTAGCAAATGCTCTTTCATCTTTTGATAGATTTACACTCCTTGACACATCCTAGAGAATAGGTATCATGGTTGCATAGGTTTATCCATAAGTTTCATAGGGCATGGATTCAAGTGCCTACAATGAAGACGCTAGGAGAGTCGTAGAATTTTAGTTATACTCAGGCAAGCATGGAATCTGACCATGAGCTGGCACATGCAAACTGGCAGGTAAAAATATCAAGCAGGCAGGTAGAAGTATCGTGGCAGATAATTGTAACTTGTAGAGGACTGAGAAATGAAAAGCAATAAAAAACAAGGTGAGAAATTCATGTCTTAGATTTTGGCTTCTCACTAGCATATCTAACGAAGCACACCATGATGCTTGGGGATGCATCGGTTTCTTCTGTATTGGGCAGTATTACCAAGACTGAACTTGATTGGCCTGGCCAACTGGTTGGACCGTCGACACGTGTCTTGACTGGTCAGGTATAGAGCAAAACAATGTTCGGTCAAAAACCCAGTCAAAACCTATGTTTTTCCAATTTTGGCTAGTTTGAGTATTCTTTTTTACCGGTTGGACTAGCTAACTAACTTTGTTTGTAATACATTTCATAGTTTTAAGTTATCACTCCTATGTTTCATTTATTTAAAAGAAAACTATCCCCAAACGGTTGAACGGTTGATTGACCTCTTTTGACTAGACCAGACCTCTATCTGGTTCTATTGCCAGCTTGGTTCTAGTAACACTACTGGAGGGTGCAATTTTGTAGGTCATGTTCCTTTTCGACATTTTGAAGATGAAGCAAAGAACTGATGAGAATCTTGGTACCCCTAAAAGAAACTGTATAATATTTCTGGATGATCTTGTGAACAAGAAAAATCATGCCACCATAGCTAAACATTGCAAAAAGATGGCTTTGGCAAAGAACAGATGCATGGTTTCAGAAGATCTTTTGAAGATGAAAAGCATGCTTTTAAGGCCCCAAAAAATGATTTCAAAGGCATCTTCTTCTATAGAAGAATTTGATTCTTCCAAGGAAACTGGGAAGTGCGTTTCTGCAATAATAATAATTGATTTACTGAGAAATTGCAAGAGTGATGTCTCTGAGAGAGAATGTGAAGCCTGCACCAATGAAGAAGGTGCCTAAGCATAAGCATTGGAAAATGTCTTCCAGAAAAAGAAAAAGTTAATTAAATCAGTGTCAAGTATGGGATTGGCACAGGTTAAACCCAAGAAAAAGGGCACACTTACAGTAATCTTGAGAATTATGTTTTCTTTGACATTTACAAGATCTGTTGTGAACATGGGTTTCAAAATCTGTTGTGAACATGGAAATGCAAGAGAACTATGCCCTTTTTCTGTTTTGGACTCTCTTTACTGCAATAGCTTATGCTCTTTTTTCAAACATCACGGTCGTACTGTGTGTTTGATATTTTTTTACTTAATCAATGTTAATGCTTATTGCGTATGATTTTCTTTGCAAACTGCTTAGGCACCATTGCAATTTGGGCTCTCAAATTGAATGTTTCACAAAACTCTAAGTTTTGCAAAAAAATTCAACCCTTTCTCTCTCTCTCTCTCTCTCTCTCTCTCTCTCTCTCTCATAATACACACACACACACACACACACACACACATATGTATATATATATATATATATATATATATATATATATATAGGAAAAAGCTGGGGTTAGCCTACTAGCTCATATGAACATATGAACCTAACGGCCTAGATTGAATTTGGGCCGATCTGATGATCACGGATGTCCGGTAGTACTTGAATTTTATTTATTTTTTTACAAATCCAAATCACTTGCAATTTTAGTTGTATGTTTTTCTCATCAAGGCGCACTTAATAAAAATATAAAAAAAACTATTCGTGGAAAGAAAAATGACCAAAATACCTCGTGAAACTTTTCGGGGGTATTTTGGTCAATTTATTTCATGTAAAATATTTTTTTGATAGTTTTCAAAGATTCACCTATTTTTTATGAACATATGCCTAAAATTTAAAGTTATTTGGATTGGTAGAAAATAAAATAAAATTCAAACACTATCCGATATCTGTGATAGTCAGATCGGCCCAGATTCAATCTGGGCCGTTGGGCTCATATGTTCATATGAGCTAGTGGGCTAACCCCAGCTTTATATATATATATATATATATATATATATATATATATATATATATATATATATATATATATATATATATATATATATATAGATGTGGAAGCATCTACGCAACGCCTATAGGTGAAGTTTTACAGTACTAGTATTTGAATTTTTATAATTATTGTACTAATCAAATTTATCTAAAATTTGGGGTGTCTACATATAACCAATTCACACCAAAATAAAATATTAAAAAAAAAATAGTCATAAAATAAAATGACGAAATTACCCTTGAAACTTTATAGTGGTATTTTGCATAATTTTCATCATTCAAATTATTTGTTTTAGATTTTATTCATGTGCATCTTACTAAGCCTCACACACCTAAAAAATTTCTGATCAATTATGATTTGTAAAAAATATATTAAAATTCAAACACTATCTGACATCTGTGGTCGTGTGATGAACTTTTAACGGTGATAAAGTCATAGGTGAAGTAGTGTAGAACTTCACCTATAGGTGTTTTGTAGTGTTTTCCATATATATATATATATATATATATATATATATATATATATATATATATATATATATATATATATATATATATATATATATATATATATATATATATATATATATATATATATATATATATATAGTTTAAGAAGGGTGAGGACCTTAATCTTTCTCTTAACCCGTCCCAAGCCCGGGTAAAAAAGGTGGGTTATGTTAGTTAGGCAGCCAACATAAAACTTTGCCAAAACATTTCATGAATTCTAAATCTATGCTATCTGCTTATGCCACCTCATAGCCACCACTACTACCACCACTACTATGCCACTACCACTACCTGGCTGCCACCACCACCATCATTGTACCACCACCACCACCACCACAACCACCAGCCTATTATCCTCATGAACTACCTGCCCCCACCACCACCACCACCACCACCAGCCTACTATCCTCATGAACTACCTGCCCCCCACCACCACCACCACCACCATTCTATTACCTCCACTCCTCTGCCTACCTGCCACCACCTCCGCCACTCCACTACAACCTCCACTGCCACTGCCACCACCACCACCATCACTACTCCACCCCCGTAGCACCACCATCACAACCACTACCACTCTACCAGCTTCACCACAGCCACCACTACTATAGCCTTGCCGCCGCCACCACTTTCACACTATACCACGACCATCACACTGCCACTACTACCACTACCACCATCACACCACAAAATAACATTTTATAATTCAAATTGTAACAATCAGATACTCAGAGAGCAATTGACAATTGACCAAATTGCTATTTGATCAAAATGCAATTTGGAGGGGGGAAAAAACAAAAAAACACTATTTGATAAACTTTTGCTATCAAACTGTCCCTTAGTATTTCTGAGATGTTTATTTTGTGAGATATGTCTTTGACTAGTTTTTCTCAGGAACCAGCATATTAGCCTTGGTTAAGAAACTTACATATTCCAAACCATTAGTAACTGTTTTCTTGCTTTGTGAAGGAAAAGTAAAATCAGTTGAGATTGGAGTGTTTTAGGTTCCTTTAAAAGCATTGGGTTGATTGGTTTTGTGCAGTAAGTGTTATGTCATTTTATTTTATACTATTTCTTTTTCTTTACAGATCAAATGCCATAATGTGATAAGCCTTTCTTCAACAAATGAGGACGAGTTGGACAAACAATGGGGTTGTCTGCTGGAAATGAATGCAAGCAGTGGCCTCATAGAGCTAATGGCACCATTTGGGTCAAAGTACTTGTGTACAAGACTTTCTGATGTATGCCCCATTGTTTTCCTGTCCTGGCTTACTTGGCACGATGCTATCTATTATCCATCTCATTTGCAGTATTACTTTATATTTGAACCTAGGCACATGTTCTTTTCATGCCTTATTCTGCCTTCTGGAATCCTTGTTTTCATTGAGATTAATCGCATTTCTAAGAAGACAATGTATCTGGTATGCTATTAAGGGTTTATTACTGATGTTCTATGATCCATATATACCAGTGTGAGAAAGCGCGACTCGAACCGAGGAATTAGTCCTGGCCCGAGTCGATTTCTCCGGCTGAGTCTGAGTAACTCGGCCGATTAGTGCCAAGTACTGTAGCAGAAGAAAAAATTCCAAAAAAATAGAAAATGTATGTTTAAAGTAAGACTAAGCACAACACTTCAAAATGATGTTAGAAAAATAGTAAAACAATAGATTTTAAAAAATCAACTTGTGATTAGGGGTATTTTCTAAATAATTCAAAAAAAAAGGGAAAATGTAAAGTCAGTATTTATGGTCAAAACACTCTAATCTTTGCCAAAATAATAGAAACATAAAAAACAACTCAGGTTCGGCAAGGGCTCGAGCCTGAGTACGTGACCAAGTAGAAACTACTTGGCCGATTTTGCGAACATTGATATATACTGTGCATTACGTTTCAGACTTTGACTTTGACATCTAACATGATTCAGGATGTTGCTAATCAATAAAACATCATCATCATCATCTAAACCTTATACCAACTATTTGGGTCAGCTACATGAATCCTGTTCCACAAACATTGCATCAGGATTTATGAAATAGATGTGGCACAAATTTTATGCTGCCTGTCAACCTAACACAAACCTCCTCCTTTTTCTGGGCTTGGGACCAGCATGACCTGCTTGGTGATCAATAAAGCATGATTCATAAGATTATGTTTGTTGAAACTTTTATTCCTTCACACTGAAATGTATGAAACGTTTTCATGGAAGTCTCATCATATTACCTATTATGGTCTACATCATGCAGGTAGCGCTGGCTCAACCATTGTCAAAGCTTTATCTTGAGTTTCCAGATCTTTATATTGGTACAAGTGCCATCATTTCAATGCTTAACAGAATCTGATCAAATAAATTATAGCTACATCAATATGAATTTGGAAAACGTGGAATTTATGTATCTTTGTGGCATGTTTGTAACTTTTATGCTTTCTGCTCTGTGTAGGTTGTTATCGCAAAGCCAGAACTGGAAGTGGATCGACCATCATTAGTTTTATGGGAAAGGTCAGTTTTAACAGATGAATAAATTTTAAGTAATTGTGAAAATGTCATCACTCTCGAATCAGAGTGTACCTTTGCGTCCTATTTATAGCACTCAAAAGTTCTATAAACCCATGTACTTTTCAGAAAAGGAAGCATATACGCTCAACTTGCTTTACATGCAGTTATCCTAATCTTGTTGTACATTGAGGAAAAAGGATTATCAGAATCTGTTGCAAATGAACAACTCTTCCTTTTCTTGCCATTTTGATTATTGGATGCTCATTGCACCATTTGAGTTGACAAACCGAAATTAATGCTGAATCTTGATTCAATCATGAAATACTAATTTCCTACACTTGCATCATAATTAGGGGTCATAAGTAGTATTAAATGGTAATAATGCGTAGAGCAATTTCAATAGCTGACTGTAACTCATAGAACAATCATTAAGGTGAAAAGCATTAAGTGCCGTACCTTTATGTTTAATACCTTTGCCCTTTACCTTGTAAATAACAAAAGTTGATATTTTTCTCAAATGAAGTATTTTTAGAATTGACCGTCTTCTGCATGGCTTGCAGAACCAAGCAAGAGTAGATTCAGCGGTGGACAAACTTTGCAGTATGTTTTTTCCATCGGCCTTCTCAGAAACTGAAAGTGGCTGACCTTTTGCTTCTATATTGGCATTAGAAATTAGCCTGAGGATGATCGGGGGAAGTTTTAGTGCCATGTGAACAGAACCGCAGCAGTCATCACCTATCAAATTCTACTTGTGGAGATGTCTCAGAAAGTTTGCCCCCCATAATGTTTAAAGTAAAAATGATGGGCTCATCATCAGCAAAGACAATCTCTCTGGTACAGATATTCGCTCTTTGACAAAATGGTTTATTTAATTGCTGCTTCAATTAATTAATTGAAACAGTTTGAAGTCCTCGATTAGTTAAAAAAAAAATTAAAAGTAAAAGAAGATAAAGGTCTCTCAATCCCTCTACTCATGACCTTGAGCTTTGGGATTAGTACTTGATACTTTGATCTATGACTACTTCGCCGAATCAATTGGAATGTACTTGTAAACCTGGAGATTATAACTCCATTGAGGTGCCCAAATTCAGTGAATTTTGGATCAAATAAAAGGGGTTAGCAATATGTTACTTGCGTATGTTGTAATCAACAATTTACATTTATTGAAGTTGCACTCACTGCTCTCTCTGTTTTATTTTTGTCATTATTTTTGGATGCATGAGCTAAGGTTGCAAACAATAAACCCAAAACCTCAGCTGAGTCAAGGTATTACACGCTTTATCATTGCCCTTTGGGAGAATCTGAGCTTCATAGTTTCTTAATTTTCCTTTTTAGTTATTTATTATTGCGGATAGTTAGGAATTGGGATTGGAAAACTATAATATGATAAATGCAGATCAAGAAAATTTATCTACACTCTTAATTGTGAAATTTGAAGCTCTTAAAATGGTGCAGATCGAGATTTATAAACACTTGAAAATTTGAAAGTGAATAGTTCAGATGATATGTTACAAAAGGAAAATTATTTCATGCGGGTTTGACCACATTTCTACAATATGCGGTCCCAAGTTATAAAGCATCCATCTTAAAGATAGGTGCAAATAGGTGGTCCATCTAAAAGCAATTGAAACCAACGGTCCCAATTGTTTTTTAAATAGAAATATTATTTTTAATTTTCAAAATTTATTTATTTATTATTCATGATCTCCAAGTTAGATATTACATGTCCTTAAAATTTAAGTCCAAAAATATTTGAAAAATAGATTTTTAAGAGGTGACTCATTTTTACATGGACTCATAGAAAGGTGCAGTTGGCATAAGGATGCATCCGTAGCTGTAGAGGTAAGGTGCACCTTCAAATTTTATCATGGTATAGAATTTTGATGTAAAATGTTCTTAGGATTATCTCAAAATCTATTTTTATATCTAATTATGAAATTTTAAATTTCCAAAATGGTTAAAATCACATAGTATCTCTAAACATATGAAAATCTTGAAAATGGATGGTGTAGATAATATGTTGTAAAATACACTATTTTTTAGACTTAAAATCTTTTTATTTTTCATGGTCAAACATCTCGACATTGAGATGATCAATCAAAGGTTTTTTCAACATTAAAACTACCTTTTGGATGGATTTTTGAGGTGAGTCGCATTATAAGGTTGCAACCTCATAAACTTTTTCCCTTATAGAAATCGTGCCCATTACAACATGCATTATTTTTAGAGCTTGCAATGATTTCTTTTTTAATATTCATACATCCAGATCCAGATGATCAATTGGAAGATTGTCAGCATGAGCACCACCTCTTTTTATGGGTTCCGCATTACTTTTACCGTGTAATGTCACCTCAGAGGAACTTTTTCCTTAGTTGAGTTGTGCATTGGGATCCAGTCTCCTCCATCATGGTGTTAATTTTACGGTCATAGATTGTGGGGGCCCATTGAGAGCTCTTTCTTGTCGGAGAAATAGTGAGTTCCATATCAATAAATATCAGCCGTTCATTCTATGTACGTGGTCTGGGAAACATTGCATTTGTTTTCGCAAGTACTTAGATGCACATCCATTGATGAAAACATGGAATTTTTCTTAATTTGGATAGTGGATATTCCATGTTTACTGGAATAATGATATTGAAACAAAGAACTTCCATGTTTCTTGGTAACAATATGATCTTAGATAAACTTCAAACTGTCAATGTCTTCAATTTATTTTCCGTAAAAGCATAAACTTGAAAGTGCTAAAAGGTCAAGACCACATGTTATGTGGAAAGAAGGTTGTCCATGTCTACTGCATTGACATTTGACTGTCGAAAGCACCTACATTTCAAAAACTCAATCAATCTTATTTTTGGATGAGGTTTATATAAAGCCCCCCTCTTTATATTATAGAAACAAGGTGCACATCCTAATTTTGTCTTGAGATGTAGTTTTGGCATCGGAAATCATGATGGTTTGGAAATCCATTTTAATTCATAGTAATGAAATTAAAAAGTCTTAAAATGGCACATATGAGTATATTTATAAATACTTGAAAATTCTGAAAATGGACGGTCAAGATAACTTGTTACAAGATGCAGTATTTTTAGGATTGAAAATTCTTTTTTTTTCTTCACATTTTTACATCTCTAGGTCAAGATGATCGATTTAAGGGTTTTCAAATGTCATGATACTCTAGAGAACTTTTGAAGTGCATCTTAAACCTTGTAAATTTCTTTTCTTTTCTTTTTCTTTTTTTTTAATTAAATTAACCAGATGGCGGTTTGTATGATTTTTGTTTTTATAAGTCCCCATTACATGATATCTTGGGTTTCGTCAACAACGAAAAAATGGAGAGTGTGAAAATATAGAGCAACCGGCAAGTGCATGTGAACCGATATAGCAACCTACAAGTGCATGTGAACGGATATAGCAACCTGCAAGTGTACGATTGTACAATAAAATCATATAGCAACCTGTATGTGCTTGGTACTGTTGTAAATAAAATTTTTACTGATGTCCAATATTGTGAAACTTGCAAGTTTGCTAAATCTCATGCTTTACCTTTCTCTCGAAATAATTCCATTTCATTTTCTATGTTCGATCTTGTTCATACTAATGTGTGGAGCCCTGCACCTATTCTATCTAAAGGGAGAACACGATATTTTGTAACTTTTATTAATGATCACACTCGTTATACGTGGGTTTTCTTTATGAATAATCGTACTGAATTTTATAAAATTTTCATTCAATTAATTCATAGGTAGAAACTCAATTTTCCACCAAAATTAAAGCCCGATGCTCAAATTCTGGAGGGAAATGTATCAGTGCGTTGCTTCAAAAAAAAATTTGTTTACAAAAACATTCAATACCAAAAAAAATGTCCTTACACTTCAGAATAAAATGGTGTTGCAGAACGTAAAAATCACCATATCTTATAAACCACAAGAGCCCTTCTTATGTCTACATCTGTCCCAAAAGAATTTTGGGCAGAGCCTTTTTTTCAATGCAATTTATCTCATTGATATCATACCATCCTCCATTTTATATGGAGAGTCACCCTTCAAAAAATTGTTCACTCAATCATTCCCTTTTGTATGTGTTCGGTTGTAATGGTTATATACTGTTATCCTCAATCGAGAGAGGCAAGTTGTCTCTCAAGACCGTCAAATGTTGCTTTATAGGTTACCCTGATCGCCAAAAAGGATATCAATACTATTACTTTGTGACCAAAAGACTTTGGGTATCCCGACAAGTTGTGTTTTCTGAGCATATTTCACTTTTTGAAAATAGAAATAGTAACTCATCCTCTCACCTTTCTTTTTTGGTCCCCTGTAATGATTCTGTTCCAAATTCTTCTAAACATTCCACTTTTGTCCCTCAACTTGAAGACTTGGAAGAAAACTCAACAAACTCATGCTGACAGTCTTGATCAGAACCCTGCACTTGCTGATCCTATGTCGTTTCTTGCTCTTAGGTGAAACCCGACTTGTTGATTATGAAACCTTTTTACCTCAGCATCGAGCCTTTTTTGCTTCTGTTTATTCTTATTCTGGACCGCAAATTTACAAAGAAGATGCAAGTCAACTTGAGTGGCAACAAGTATTGACAAATGAGCTAAATGCTCTTGATCGCATGGATGCTTGGGACCTTGTACTCTTCCGAAAGGAAAGACTAGTGTCGAATGTCGATGGGTATATAAAATTAAAACAAAAGCAGATGACAACCTTGAACGATACAAAGCTCACCTTATGGAAAAAGGTTACAACCAACAATATGGCATTGACTTTGCTAAAACTTTTAACACAGTGGCCCATATGACTACCGTTCATACACTGATTTCAGTAGGTGTCGTTCAGCAATGGCCCCTCTATCAATTAGATGTTAAAAGTGTTTTCTCAATGGTGATCTTGTTGTGGAAGTGTATACGAAGTTACTTCTTGGAGTTATGGACTCTAAAAAAAGGGTGTGTAAACTTCAACATGCCCTACATGGACTAAAACAAGTACCTCGTGCTTGGTTTGAGAAATTTCACAATGAAGTCCTTTCTGTTGGATTTCGACAGAGTCATCACAATCCAGCCCTCTTCATCTCTAAAATCCTGAAGGGCGAGCCCTCTTGTTACTATACGTGGCTGACATGAATATCTCTAATAATGATATTAGCACAATTCATAAAATCAAACAAAAGCTCAATCGTACATTTAAAATGAAAGATTTGGGTTTCTTACATTATTTTCTTGGATTACAGGTCACCTATTCCCCTCGCCGTTATCTGCTTTCACATCTAAAATATGCCTAAAATATTATTTTCCAAGCTTGACTAAAGGATGGTACAAAGAGAGTTGATACCCCTATTGAAGTAAATGTCAAATTTCGGGCTACAAATCGTGAAGCTCTCCCTGATCCAACCTTTTATAGACAACTGGTTGGAAAACTAATATATCAGACAATTTCACACCCAAATATTGCTTATATAGTTCATACGGTAAGTTAATTTCAGAGTGCTCCGCGCTATATTCATCTCATTGTTGTCTTGCGCATCATTTGTTATAACTGGTATACCTTCACCATGCTTTATTTTTGTCCTTTTCTTCCTCACTTGAGCTCTGGGCCTACACAAACTCTGACTTTGCAGGGAATCCTAGTGATTACAAAGCTACAATAGGGTTCTGTATTTTTCTAGGTGACTCTCTTATATCATGGAAAAGCTAGAAAAAAAAACGAATTTTGCTCAACGTACTACAAAATCTGAATATAAGGCAATGGTATAAACTACCACTGAGATTGTTTGGCTACGTTGGCTACTCGAAGACATGGGTGTCACAATTTCTACTCCTACTCCTCTTTATTGTGACAACAAGAGTGCTATTTACATTTCAAAAAATCCGAAATTTCATGAATACACCAAATATATTGAAGTCGATTGTCATTATGTTCGACAATAATATTTGGCGGGCACAATTTCTCTGCCTTATGTGTCTTATGTCACTCAACTCGCATACTTCTTTACCAAATCTCATCTTCCACATCACTTCTCACAATGTGTTTCCAAACCCTCAATGATTTCTTTCAAATCAGGCAGTGTGAACAGATATAGCTACCTGCAAGTGCATGTGAACAGATATAACAACCAGTTAGCATACGATTATACACTAAAATCATATAGAAACTGTATCTCATAGATTTAACAAGTATTTACTGTATATTGCATGTACATGTAAATTCCTTCTATATAAATATACCATTATAAGCTCAATTTTATCAATCAAGAGAAATAGTATGTCACATAGTGG